>NW_025421574.1:0-83634 GCF_011764305.1 Mustela putorius furo | reverse complement strand
GAAACTGGGAAATAGGGGAACCATCCCCTCTTGATGTTTGCATTTCAAAAAGGTGGTTATTTTTCCTAAATTTTTATTAAATTCAATTAGTTAAGTATAGTTAATATGATTTCAGTAGTAGAAGTTAGGGGTTCATCCTTACATATAATACAGTGCTCATCACAACTGGCTCAGAACCCAAAAGGAAGACTGAAGGGTATTGGGGAATTAACATTATGACAAGAGGGATACTTCCAATTTAAGTGGAAAAACTAATAGATTTACGTTAATGAGGAAAATAACAAGTAGCCCACCAGTCTATTTTAAAAACATTTATAAAATGCTTATTTATGTACAAATATAAGCTAAATTAAAAAAATACAGTATAGAAGGACACAAATTACTTAAATGATTAAAAAAAATAAAAAGCCTTGCAAAGGCAAGAAAGGTAGGCAGATACATGTACAACTGGGAGGTGGAGAGTGTTTCTTTTTTCTGTTTTTTTTTTTTCTTAAAAAGATTTTATTTTCATTTATTTGACAAGAGGAAATCACAAGTAGATGGAGAGGCCAGGCAGAGGGAGAGAGAGAGGGAAGCCAGGCCCCGCCCTGAGCAGACGAGAGCCCGCTGCCGGGACTTTCGATCCCAGGACTCTGAGGATCATGACCTGAAGCCGAAGACACCGGGCTTCAACCCCACTGAGCCACCCAGCGGCACCTGGAAAGGTGAATTGTCTTAAGCTGGAAAAAAAGGAGAGCGAACATAGCTTGTTTATATAACGATTTTAATAGATTATATAATCGATATCATAAATCAATAATCACTAGTCTGGAACCTATAATAGCTGATGCCGTTTATTTAAGGAGCACCTCTATAATAGACAGGTTGGGTTCTTTTGAGAAGCATTTGGCAATATAGATTGAAATATTTATTTGGAACGTTACACATGTGGATGGTGAAACGAAGAAGTAGGATTGGGCAGGGATGAGTTCCGATTACAGACATCGACAAAAAATCTCACACAGCCCAAGGGGCAGCGGGAACAGATGACCTGCCTGTGGGAGCAGACCTCTCATGGTTGTTGTAAATGGCTAGAAGCCCTTTGACGTGCGATCTGGGCCAGAAGAAGAAGAGAAGAGCTTGACATCACCTTATCAACACCAAGTCAATCATTCACTGGCAATGTGATGCCCCAAGAAGAAACCTGACTGTGAGTTCCAAAGCTGATTGGTGAACCCTGAGTACTGAACCAGCTGAAGGCTTGTCTGGGGAGCCAGAGAGTTAGACTCTTACTGAAGCCAGGATCTGGAGGGTGACATCTCTGGTTTGATATAGAATGCTACAAACTAAGAAGAAAAAAAAGGCATTCAGTCCAATGGAAAATATTCAAGGCACATGTGATATACAGTTTACACAACGTGCATGCACACACACAACGAATGTACTTACACCAAGGGCTGAAAAAAATGCTTTAACTTGGCAACTTAGGTTGTTAATTTGAGTTACCTTGCAAGGATTGGGAAGGTTTGATGTGGTGGTGGAGGAGGAGAGAAATGTTCAAGACAGAAGGAAAAATTATACCAAAGAAGCATGCATTGATCACGCTTTTTGCACCTTTCTTGCATCAAAGTCGTGGTGTGAGGAAACACATTCATCCTCTTGTTCACATATGTTTAAAGAAAGGGATATATTTTGACATTAAATGTCAGTTCCTCCTGGTAAGTTCAAAGATCACATTGAATAGGAGTAAGGCATTTTCAATCGATACATGTAACAAAAAAGGCAGAAGAAATAGAGACTTACATAGCTTATAGGAAAGAAATGAGAAAAAATATGTCACAGAAATAGAAATAACTATACACAATTTTTGGATATCCAGAAATTTTTAGTTTTTACTAGTTAGTAGTAGTAGATGCCAGGAAGTATTTATTTGCTATATAAATCAAGTAATATCTGGCCATATGGACCAATAACATTGTTGTAGAAAGTATAGAGTTTTCAGTAAAACTTATGTATCTGTATCAGGAGAGACTAAGTTATACTACAGTAACACATGACCCCCAAATCTAAGAGTAAAGCCTCGAGACATGTGCTTTCTTGCTCATGTTATATACATCCACTGTAGATTGGCTTGAGCTCTGTCCGTTGCCATTTTCACTTAGGATCAAACCTATATCTGGTGACCAATTAAATTTTGCGGCAGAGGAAAATGAGATCATGGTAAGCATACACTGGCTCTTGAAGTTTCTGTTCAGAAGGGGCTTTGACTCCTCTTTGATGGGCTAAAGTAAATCACATGACTGAGCCTGCTGTTAACCAGTTGAAGTGGCATAAGCCCTTCCACAGGAAGGATTAGTGAGCATCTCTATGAGTATGAAGATTGTCTTTAAAATGAAGAGTGTTAATGAAATATTTCCATGTGAGTCATACCTAATGGGTGTCCTTAGTGATTGGTGAGTATGAAGAATTAAGATGAGAAAAAAAGAGGGGTGCCTGAGTAGCTCAGTCAGTTGAACATCTGGCTCTTGATTTTGGCTGAGGTCATGGTCTCAGGGCCCTGGAACTGAGGCCCTGAGTAGGGCTTGCATGCTCAGTGGGGAGTCTGTTAGAGGATTCGCCTCTCTCCTTTCCCTCTGCCCTTTACCCTACTCTCTCTAAAATGATAAATAAATCTTTAAAAAAAAAAAAAGAGAGAGAAATAAGAGGGACACCTGGTGGCTCAGTCAGAAAAGCATGCGACTCTTGATATCAGGGTGTGTGAGTTTAAGCTCCACCTTGGGTGTAGATTACTAAATAAATTTTAAGATGCGAAATAAGAGAAAATACTTTTTTTCTAATCAAATGCTATTTTTTTCTCACCTCCTGGGTGTACAGATAAGAAGTACTCCTTTTGACTTTGGTTTCAATCACAGACCACACACCATTATTTACATTTTCAGAAAACAAATAAAAAAACCTGTTTAATCCATATTTTTTGAAGATAGGAAAATATATGGAAGGTAGATTTTATTTTTTCATATATTTTATTTTTCTGAAGTTTAGAAGAATTACATCAGTATGATTATGAGAAATATAGTATCTATCAAAAATCAGAAAAATATCCTTTCCCTTAGAAATGATCATCTAAAAATGATGATGTTTAGTATTTTTTCCTAGCGTTTAAGTATGGCTCATAAGGAATCTTCCAAATAAATTCTATATTACAGTTACTAAAATCCCATTTTGGTTAGGAGAAAAATTAAAGAAAGCTCTATGATGTCTCATTACACTAAATGTAATATTGCACAATGTTTGTTGTTCATTATCTTACTTCACAGTTTAAGTTAAATTTTAATTCTTTGTTGCTGCTTTATATTTTAGATGATCCCTGCAACATGACTTTATCCACCCTAATCTTTAAAAAACAATTGTGACATCATCTGAAGTTTCACCAGTACATTTTATATAGAACAGAGAATGGCAAACATCCCAAGTGCTGTTCAGCAGCTGTTGCTCCTCTACTGTGGATAAGGGAAGAAGTAGCTATCTCCATGGTGACCTATATGAGTCAGTGAGGGTGGGAACTGGGGGATTCTCACGGGGTTAATGACAGAGGAAATGCTAGCAATCCAGTTTTCAGTAGACATTTGGCCTCAAAATGGATTTTTTTTTTTTTTTTAAAAGGACTCACTTTTTTATGGCCTTTCATTTTGTAAACGGGATAAACTTGCATTATGCTCAACGAAAGAGCTAGGTACCTGAAAAACTTATGGGGAACTAAAAATGCCTTACAGAAGAGACTGTACTTTATTTTTGTTTTTATACTTCAGAACATGCATTACAATTTTGTGTTTATTTAAATATTGCACTCTGCTTCTTCCTCCCAAAACACTTGAGGTAGAATGTAACAAAGGCATATCAATAAGGTTAACAAAATAGATATAAGATTGATACATCATGATCAAAGGAAATGAATTAGAGAAAGAAATATCACTCTTTACTTTCTTCCAATGGGTCCTAGGATGCTTAAAAAAGCATTAATAAACCTTATGTCTTGGCATAAATTGAAGGAAAACCCCCTATACCACATGCAGATGAATTAGATTAGGGATATGTACCTGATGGGGAGAGAGGAAGAGTCTTCAAACTTATATTTACTCCTGCATTGCAAGTGTCAGGCTTCGGGAGTGTGTTTTCGTTCGAAGAAAGTTTCTATTATAACGTCATACGTGAAAAAGATCCAAGTTGTCAACTAAAATAGAGAAAGAAGAGAAACAAGTTTTCATGTGGGCCTCACTGGTGCCATTCCAGGGGTAGATTTCATAAAAATGCCTCTGTGGTTTCTGCATTAGTGTGGACCATAATGATGACATGAGCTCCATCTTCAGGATCCAATAAAAAGTCAGTAATACATAGAAAATAAATCAACACTGACTTCCTCTTTTCTTTTATTATTATTATTTTTAACACTGCCTATTTTAAAAAGACATTTGCCTTACACATACAGAATGTTCCCAGATGATTTGCCTGGGGCTCCTAATCCTGTATCTTAGCCTTTGGGTCTACATGATTCCCAAGAGGGCAGTGTTAATGGACAGACACCCAGGTATTTCTGCTTTCCTGCAGGTAGTAGAAGTTCCCCACAACATGGGAAGGAAGCAGCAGTAGCCTTAGAACATTGAAGAACATTGGCTCTAATTAAAGATTTCTTAAATGTAATGCCTTTCATTACTTCGAAGATTTATTAAACTGAGGAATCTAGATCTATTCTAAACAATTTGTAATTTCTCATTTTTGTAGGACCACTATCATGGAGTGGATTACTTGTACCTTTACACAAAATTAGTTGACTTTTTTGTTTTTAGTTACTGAAATTTCCTACTTAATTGCTAACATAAGGGACAAAAGAATAACCTTTGAAGAAAAAAGCCTTTGAATTTTAAGAACATGTATTTGGTTTTGCTTACCTTTTTTTTGCCTTCATACATACTTATTCTACTACAATATTTATATTACAAATTACTCTGCAAATTGTTTTCTTGAGTTAACAAATTGAAATGATTACTGTGTGTATTAGAGAGTGTTATGACTTAATATAAGGATATATATGACTCATTTGAAAATGCCATACTCCTATTCAATGTATTTTTGAACTTACCAGGAGAACTGACTTTTAATGTCAAAATACCCTTTCTTACAACATATGTGAACAAGAGGATAAATGTGGTTTCCTCACACACCGATAAAATCTGTCAGCTTCACACTCCACCATGATGACATAGAGGTAATACTGATGTCAAGAGGAGAGGCCATCATGCTGAATGTGAGTGGTTCCAGACCTGGAGAAGTGGCTCTTCAGAACAGGTGAAGTCTCCAGGACTTCACTGGACTCGCACCTTCTGAGCGCCTCATCCTGGTTCCATCACTTCCTTTTGGCTCTAACTCTGAGCAAGCTCATTGACCCTTTTGATCCTTACCTTCCTTGTCTGTAAAAAGTGGAGATCAAACTACTTCATAGAAGGTTATCTGGCATATCGAAAGCAGTTATCAGTTCTCTTCCCCAGCTATGGTTTCCTGGTAGAGTACGGAAAGTCTTAATATTCTCACAAGATTTTTCTTAGGCCCAGGGCTCTGGGGTGACTTCTCTGGGCTGGAAGAAAACTACATTGACATATCTGGTCATTGATTCTGGGCTAGGTATTTTCAGGTTTACTGGACCTGGTTAGGTTCACCAGTTGTCTTTCAGTCTAATTCTCAATTTCAAGTTATTCCAATTTATAAGCATCCTCCTACTTTTGCAACTGCTTGCTTTGGGGGGTTTCTGATTTCTGTTCTGATTTCTGCCCTAGGATGGAATTCTAGGATCCCAGAAGATGAGCAGTCCTATAGTGTGGGCAGTGACAGAGCCTTTTTTTTTTTTTTTTTTTTTTTTTAAATAAGAAGTGGATTTTATTCAGTGAGAGGATTGCAAAGGTGAAGATTCCATCTATGGATATTTATTGAGCACCTACTCTTTGCCCAGGCATGGTTCTGGGAGCTGGAGATAAAGCATGAACAAGGACTTTTTTGCACATGGAGATAACTTTCTCAATTTTAGTGGGGGCAGAGATAGGAGGTGAGTAAGACAATATATAAGTAAACAATTCCATGGACAGGACAGTTTATTCATAGTGATGAAATTCTATGAGAAAGCAAAACAGAATAATATGAGTAACATGGTATGTGTGTGTGAGGTTGAAAGAACTTGAGATTTGTGATCAAAGGAGACCTTTCCATGGTGGTTACACTGGAATCACTATTCACTACTGTTATTCATCCTTTTCCCTTCCCCTCACCCCAGCTTCTAATTTGCCAGTCGAGTGATTGCTGTCTTATTTGGTGAAAGTTTAAGAAGCAAGAATTGTGGGCATTATTAATTTGGAAAGGCGCGATTATTAATGGAGGGGGTAGGTATGTGTCAATAGTTGCTGATTTAACCAAATCTAGTTAAACCTTTCAGTCTTGGGAATGGGGCCAGAGTAGAATCTGTCCCAGATAGAAGAAGATTCAATGGGTGGCTCTTTTTATTTTTATTTTTTTTAAACTGCAAATATCAGTATCAGGAAAAGCCTACTGAGCTTATACTAGAAGACAATAGTATGAAAGACTAGACTAGGGTCCAGCCATTTTCTCAAAGCAGAATGAATTGCATAATAGCCTTTATGAACAGAGGCTCAGAAACAAAGGATTTAGTACAAGGTGTGTATGGTGTGTGCATGTGTGTGTGCGTGTGTGTGTGTGTGAGAGAGAGAGTCTGAAAGAGAGAGAAGCTGAGACTGTGTGTGTGTGTTTGCCTCTACATAAGGGTGAGAGAGAAGTCTGTTAAAGGAGAGAAGAGGCGAAAGTTCAACTAGATAGCATCTAGTTGAAACAAAAAAATTTGTACGCTTTTATGCTATGAGTTCTTGCAGCTGCTGCTGCTGCTTTTGCTGCTGCTTCTTTTTTGAAGATCACAGACTTTAAATGTTAATAAGGTGACACTAATTTTAATAGTTTAAAAAACATTATCAGAATTGTATATACAAGCCAGTAGGATGGGAAGTCTTTGTAGATAGTATTAATATTGGAGAACAAGATAATGAGTAAGATAACGGCCATTTACATTTTTTTGGAGGACAACCCAAGAATGGAATTTTTGTGAAGGTAACAAAGAAAAATGAAGCTCTGAAATAACCATATAAAGACAAAAGTAAACCATAGTAATAGTTTTGAATATTAAAGAAAAAAAAGATAGCTTAAAATAGGTTTTATATTTGTGAGGATAGCAAGTAAAGATATTTCCCGTACAAGAGAGGAACAGATCCCCTGAAAATAATTAGTGGAGATGAAAGACATGCATGGTTGTTTTAAGTCTGGGGGCCCTTTTACTGTCTTCTAGGGGGTAATAAAGGCAGGTCACTTGAAAAGGAAACTTTGAGTTTCTCTGTCTTTAACATGTAAGAGGGAAAGAAGAGATTATTTGCTGTTACAGATGCAGTTCTTAAACTCTCACTAGAGGGTGGTGTTGGTTCTAAAACCAGAGGTTGCTAACCTACAGTACATTCAGTACTGGGCTGCATTTATATTTAAAGAAAAGGTAGACTTGAGGTTTCTCAGACTTACCTAAAGGTTGGCAAAATGTCAAGTCTGAAAACTTCCCAAGGGCCTTATCCAGTTCTGACTGTTTGCGGACCCAGAGGAGGGAGATGAAGTAGTAGCGGAGATTACAGGAGGAGTTAAGTAGCAGATTCTAATTTAAGCTCCTGCACTAAGCAGTAGACAAGAAACTAAAGCTTCCCAGGCCTTCAACTCCTCTGTAAAATAAAAAGGCAGCCTGAGATGATCCCTTAATCTCCTTGAGCCTCTAAACTTCTGAAATTCTAACAAATTCTGGGTCTAAAAGCCTGAAGTATTTCTGATGTTCTTGGCCAGCCAAAAGGAATGGGTATCATCTCAAATTATCAAATTATTAGTAATTAAAATATTAAAAATATAATTAATGCTATAATATAATTAAAATGTAACTAATGCTATAAATAAGGTTTAATATAGATTTGGGTACTAGAAAGTATTTAAACGAAAATCATCATCTTCTGTCCTGCTATGGAACCTCACAGCCATCTTTTACATCTACCTGAGCATTCTGTGGTTAAATTTCAGTGACATTGCATTATCTAAAGATCTCTCTTCTTGGTTGCTAACTGGCTGGAAACGAGCAAAAATATGTTCATATAGGATTATCTGGAGGGAGGAAGCTGAACCGTTATCAAATAGGGATGTTTTAGGATAGGCTAAATCCCCCACCTCATTTTGTACTTTACCAACTCCCAGCATATCCATGCTCTGCTAGGAGACACTCTCCAGAGGGATTTAGCTGGTTTAGTTGCCCGCTACCCTCGCCTTTTTTTTTTTTTTTTTTTTTTTTAAATCTGATTCCCTTGCCCTGTTATGTTTATTTGCAGAGCAGAAGGAACCGAAGAGCATTTTATGAAACCTGAATCGAATTATTCAGCTCCAGGGCCGCAGGACACTGTCGTTTACCTCTCCGTGGACTAGACTTCAAAGGGTTGGTAGGAGACGCTGCAAAGCCCTGATGGTGCGAAGCTGCGCTCCGTCACCCTCCAGCACTTCGACACTCGGGCTCAGCACCCCTCTCCTCCACACTGCTTGGCTTTGCGGGGCGAAGATTTCCCTCCCCCGCCCCCGGGCTTTGTGGCCTCTTCAGGCCCATTTCGAAGAGCTAAACTTCCTAAAGCGGACGCGGAGCGCCGGCGGGTGCGCACCCGCGCGCTGCCCCCTGCGCCCGAGTCCCCCGGCCGGGCCGCGCCGGCTCCGCGCCGCAGCACACATTCTTCCATTCTTCGCGCTCGGGCCCACCCCTTCGCAGTGGGGATTGGTCGGGCCGACCCCTCCTCGGCGACGCCAGGCTCCTAAGAGGCTCCGGCGCCTGCCAATCCCCACGGGCTGTCAAAACAAGTCTTCCCTCCCTGTCACAACAGAGCGGAGTGGAGGCCGCCGCCGCCGCCGCACTTCCTGGGGCCGCCGCGCCGCGCTCCGCGGGCAGGTGGCGGGTGCGACGGGCCGCGGGCGTCCGGCTCCGGCCACCCCCGCTCCTCCCCCCAGGCCGCGCGCGTCCCGGCCTCCGAGGCCGCCCGGCCCGGCGCCGGGTGCCTTTTGTCTGGCGCGGAGCGGGGCGTCTGCAGCGCGTTTCGGACGCCTCCCTCTCCTTTTCGCCTCTGCTCCCTCCCGCCCGCATCTCGCTCCCGCTCCCGCCGCCGTCCCCCTGCGGACCGCCGGCCTCCCGGACCGAAGCCCGCGGACGTCTGCAGCCGAGCGATGTCTCCGCTCCAGAAAGTTGCCGCCGCCGCCGCCCCCGGGCGGTGAAACAAAGTCTGGCGGGGCCGCCTTCGGGTGCCGGAGCGCACTCGTGCCCAGAGGCTGGACTCCGCTGCCGGGCGTGCCGTCTCCCCCGGAGAGCCCGAAGCGCCGGCCATGGCCGAGGGCGCCGCGGGCAGGGAGGGTCCCGCGCCGCCCGACGCAGCCGGCTGTGAAGACGACCCCCGAGTCGGTCCGGACGCCGCCTCCGGAGAAGGCGTGGCCGGGGCCCCCGGGGGCCGGTGGAGGGACCGTCGCAGCGGGGTCGCGCTGCCGGGGGCCGCGGGGGCCCCGGCGGACAGCGAGGCGGGCCTCCTGGAGGCCGTGCGGGCGACCCCCCGGCGCAGCAGCATCATCAAGGTAAGCGAGGCCGCGCCCCCGCCCCGGGAGCGTGGGTGTGGGGCGCTCGGTGCGTCGGGGATCCGGCCAGGATGCGCGGTTGTCCGGAGGGCATCGCCGGGCTCCGCATTGTTTTCTCCCGCCTCCCTCATTACCAGACAGACCTCCTTCCTCGTCCGGAGGTTCCCAGACTCAGCTCTTGGCCGTGAGAAGCAGAAGTCACTTTTTCCCCCCCTGACAGCAGAGGAAAAGTTCCGCTCTGCGTCTTTGCGTTTTGATGGATGCTTTCCCTCATTTTCTCTGAAAGCTTCACTAAGCCGTTGATGGAAGGAAGAAGGAGGGAGTCAGTGTAGATGCAGACCGCGGGATGGTTGTGCATTGCTCTCTAGAGAAAGGTTAGCTCCCCCCCCACCTCCGCCCCCTCCCCCAGCACAGTAAAGGAAATGCACGGTTTATCCTCAAGTGAAAAAACAAAAAAAAAAAACCCACAACAACCAAAAACCAAAAAACAAAACCAAAACCCCAAACCCAAAACAACCCCCTTCCCCAAAGACTCAGACGGTCCCGAAATCCCAAGAAGCGTGAACTTTCCCTGCAGACAAGCAGAGTTTTCAGTGGACCCTCCGGCTAAGCGGAGAGCGATGGTGGAGCCCAGAGTTTCTGCACTGCAGAAAGCGCGAGCGGAAAGCAATGAATCCCCCAAGCATCATCCCAGGTCTTTGTGGTTACCGCTGCCTGCAGGGAAGATGCTTCCCCCCCCCCTCAACCACCAGACAGGATTTCTCCTCATCTGTTTGGCCAGAAATCTGTAAGCCTTTCTCTCCCTTATCTCTTTCTGTCTTCCTTCCACTTGGGGCTTACTTCCTGTTGGAAATTTCATCTTTTGGATGCATGACATGTGTTAAGGTATCCTGGAAGTCGCTCTCCCCCCCCTCCCCGGTTTGGAAAAGGGCGTCTTGGCATAAATGGATGTGAGTAATCATGTACATGTGAGATTAAAATTGATTTTGGTAGAGAAAGTAGTCTGTATGGAAAAAAAAATATATATATATGTGTGTGTATATATGTAGTCATACAGACTACATATATATATATATATATATATATTCCAAAGATGACAGTGAAAGATGGACTTGAAACTTCTTTCTATTTTCAGTTTACTTGGTGTGCTAATACATTCAAGACCCTTGTTCAAGGTTAAACTGTGTAACCACCTCATAATGCATGTCTCTTTCTTAGGCTCAAACTTACATTGCCAGTGTGGGAAGGCTGTGCTCACGGTACATCCACCCAACTCCAAGTATTGTCTAGGCTTTTCCCCAACACCGACACATGGAAGTTTAAAACCAACAGGAAGATTTCTATATAAAAAGAAGAGTGGGTGGTAGTTGCAAATGACTTATAGTAGTTTTTGTTATTTTGTGCCTTTTAGATTATGTGAAAAGGAATGTGCTATTCTGGGTGTGAACTTAGATAACAAGGAAATGATCACTTTTTTTTTTCTTTTAACCCACGAGTCAGAAAGCATATTATTTTGAAACAGCACAATTAAGAAACAATTACATTTTGGATTCTAAGATATTGATAAAACATGAGGTCCTGTGTGTGTGAAAACAAACGCCCAACGATAGTTTAAAACATATCACCATAAAAAACAGTGGGCTCTCTAGTGTTGTAAAAAATAAAAGTAACAGAGTGTAAGGAATATACAAATTCTTGCAACTCAATTTGCAGTTTTTAAGTTGTATTATGTGCTGGTTCATATTCTCAAAAAGGCCTTGCTGAGTAATTTTGCTTCTTTTGTTTTGAAGTTTATTTTTGTGGAAAAAAGAGGGAGGCAACAGAGTATCAACTTAATCTTTTTCCTATTTAATAGTAGAATAAGCATTTAATAAATGGCCTTTATAATTAAAGATCCTAGAAAATGAAGCACATTGTTGTTACTATTTTAAATTAGGTTTTATTGAAAAAGTAATATAAGCATATGATTAAAAAAAAAAAAAATCAAATGTTACAAAGGAGCACGAAGGGAAGACTCCCAGCCACTCCACACTCCCACTTACATGGTCCGCCCCCATCGCTGCTAACACTTTCTTAAGTATCCTTCCAGAAATATTCCATGCATATGTAAGCATATGTATCTGTATATATGTGTGGTGAGTTATTGACGTTCTTGATTTATATAATAAAATTTAAAGTTTACAGGCCTCATATTCTCAAATTTGCTCCAAATGTTTTTGATTCCCAGTGGGTTGTCCAAAATCATTGTGATGTGTCAGTTAATCTTCGGGAATAAACTGGAAGGTGAATTGATGGGTATGGGTCCTTAGGGTCTGTTCTCAGAGAACTTTATTCCCTTCCAATAGGGAAAGAAGCAGGTGATGGGGTTCTGTTCCACACAATTTCGGAGATAAGGACCTTTCTGTTTACATCTTGAATCTGCGGCCCCATGCTTCACTTTAGCAAAGTAAAAAGGAGAGTCTCTAAAAAAGGTCTAGTTCATATAAGAAATATATAGCATGTGGCCTATATTGAGAGAAAAATGCATTCTTCAGAGTTTGGCCAAGGATTCTTTTTATTTGCATTAAAACATACACAGAAAAGAAAGGCTTTAGTACATTTTACATTAATCAAGCTATTAAATTTTCTCTGATTGCCCCAAATAGCCTTCACATAGTGATAATTCATATTTATGATCATAGCTCTGAGCCCCTGAAAGATTGTGAATCATCAAATATTAAATTATTTTCAGTTTAGGATATTGTTTCTATTCTAATTATTTGACTGCTAATTCTCTATTAACTTGAATATTAGACAAATCAGAATAGTGCATTCCTCTATCATGCCAGGAAACAGACTATCTTGTATATTAATAACATAAAGTCTTGTATATTAATAAAAGGAATGTTTTCAGTAAACTTGCCCTCTCTAATTTGTAAAAACATGGTTTTAGTTGAGAAAACATTTCCTTCTGAGCTGATGAAGACAATAACAACATTTATCTTTACACATCTTTGTAAAGTCTTCTTTCTACTATAGTGTTTCTTCCCTTATATGCCAAGTATAAAGTTTTTTTTTTTTTTTTAAAGATTTTATTTATTTATTTGACAGACAGATATCACAAGTAAGCAGAGAGGCAGGCAGAGAGAGAGAGGAGGAAGCAGGCTCCCCGCTGGATGCGAGGCTTGATCCCAGGACCCTGGGATCATGACCCGAGCCGAAGGCAGAGGTTTTAACCCACTTAGCCACTCAGGCACCCCACAAGTCTAAAGTTTTAAAAAATTTAATAGGAGACTTAAACTAGGTTTTCTTTAACCCATCCATTTTTTCCCCTGTGTTTTCTGTGGATTGATATTCGATAGCATTGCCGCTGAAAAGTGATGCATGTTTTTGGTAAGTGCATTGTTGAATACCATCATATTGCAATAGACTACATCTTAATTGCTTCTTGATGACTTGTGGTTTAAAATGACAAGTTAGTTACATGCAAGACTGATAATATCTAACAATTACGTACTATTCTGCATATGAATATATTTCTGTTTAAGAAATGAGGCCTTTTTCTATCTAATATTTGCTATCAACCTTATAAGTTTTAAATATTTAACACTTTAAATTGTAGTTTATGGTATTTAAACTCTGTGATATTTTGGAAATGAAAGCAGCATAATTCATTTCTTATACTAGATGATGAGAACTGAGATACATACATGTTTTCAGAATAGCAGTTGATTTTTCTTTCATTATATGTAACATGTTGAAGGGTCCTACTTTTTTCCTTTCAATTCTACTTATGTATGAGTTTTTCTAGGAAAAAAAATCATCTTTTTGGATCTCATGGACATAGGTTTGTGGGAGGAAGACCGGAGCTGGAAATGAGGTGCTGATACCTGCACCAAAGTAGCTAAAGTAACTGCTTTGGTGTTTTTTGTATCATTATTTTGTGTTATGCCGTCCTCATCTTGTTATGTTCATTGTGGGACTGCTATAGGGGGTTTCTGAGCCATAGCGTCAAAGATATGCCTTGGGTACCTGTTGACACATAAAAATTGTGACTATCCTCAGAGGGGCAAGAGGCGTTTTGTTCACATTTACCAAACGCTGCCTACTATGAGTCAGGTGCTAAACTAGAGGCTTTTTATACATCATGTCACTTAATCCTCACAGCAAACCCTCTAAAGCGGAGAAAAAGAGGCACAAAAGGCTACTAGTACAATGTGGAGTTCGGATTCATACCCGTGTGGGCTTAACTCCAGAACGTGTGCTCTCATGCTGACCCTCAGAGGCAGGGAGTCCGCAATCCGTGAATACTTTCAATTCACACAACCTGTGAATCCAGTATGAACATGTGATGCCAGAAGAGTCTGAATCTTGGGCCCTGTGGCTTGTGGGGGAAATGATCCTTTCTCTGCTCCCCCACTTCCCAACCCAGAACACCTGGAGGTGGATGACTCTAGGGAGGGGATGACAGAGCTTTCTGTCTTTGGTCATTTTGGGAGGCCTGCGCTGTATTTTGAAAGGCAGAGCAATTTGGCAGGTGTTTCTACCTGTCGTCCATGAAAGGAGTGCACATCCATTGTGTTACACCAGGCCACCTCTCCCATGTCCCTACCAACAGTCATATTTGTGAGGGGTTGGACTCTCTTTTAGACTGATACAGAAAGGGAACAAGTATCTGGGGCATAGGAATATGTCGAATCCCAGGAGGGTGATGAAATAGGGGCTTTCAAGTTGGAGCTCTGAAAGCGTTTTGTATGACAGCGATGAAGGATGAGTAAGTATGATTGAAAAATAAAATTGTTAGGCACACACATAACTTAAATAGCCTTCTGTAGATTGGGTTGGGAATTAATCAGCATTTGTAGACTTTTTTTTAAATTGCCTTTCGAAATATGTGTTAAAATTTCCAAATAACCAACTTATGGGTAAATTTTTGGAAAAGCCACCAGCCTTTCTGGGAGCCTGCCTTCAGTCGGGGGTGCTTCTCTCAAGGTATGATTCAGCTGTATAAATAGCATTGAACTTCTTAGGTTGATCTGGTTTATTATCCCAGCAACTTCAGTTACAGTGTTTACTTTCCCTGAAATTGCCATAGAAAACACGAACACATTTTGCTTTAGAAGTGGTTGCCTCTCATTGTGGTGCCTTTCTGATCTGGTTTCTTATAATACCTCGTAAGAGTATTAGGAATAAAATTTAGATAAAGACCTTTGTCTTATTTTGATGAAAGGTTTTAGGAGTGCCTGCCAATTAGTGTTTGCTATTGCTATCAGAATTTACACTATTTGTTTACCTTCTTGGAAAATGTTTTAAGTTTCAAAAAGTGTAAGTTAATGATGTATTCATTGAGAGGAGACATATACATTGCAATCTAGACTAAATAGGTTTTTTCCCTTCAGTTTTTTTTTTTTTTTCCATTTTACAGTAGAGAACACAAGTAATTAAATTTTGTACTGTAAAATGTCAATTGAACATATACTTGCAAAATAACACCTCAGGCACAGCAGGGTGTTATGAGAAGATACCAGGAGAAGCCAACTTTGCCTTTAGTGTGAATGAACAAACAATCCGCCTCTAGCTAATGCCAGTGCAACTGGCCAGGCAGTGGACTAGGAGTAGCTCAGTCTCCCCTGCTCCTCCCTCACTTTCGTTCAGCTTGAATGACTGTGAACATCAAACATAATTCCATTTTTCAGGAGTAATATCCCAACTGAGATATGTATAAGATTGGACATTTGAAACAATTGTCCAACTGAAAATACTAAACAGCAGCAAGAGGCAGAAGCAAGAAGTTTTGTTTCCTGTTGGGATCTCAACACCAATAAATGAACCATTGGTTATTAGATGGGAAGAGAGAAAAATCTGATTGAACTTTCTATCTAAATCAAAGGTATGAAATCAGTAAACTTTATTATAGTGAAACCTGTCAGTTCTATAAAATCTTATATTTTGATAAGTGTTTTTTAATAATGTCAAAAGCATTTATTTGTAGTTTTATTGAATCTTATTTATCTCAGCATCCCGGGTTCCTATAAAAGGGTACAAAAGACAAAATTTATTCTGATTATTGAGTATGTGAAAAGTGATCATGAAAATTTAGCACTAATTCTATTCTATAACAATAATTTTTCTCTTATTTTAAGTTGTCACCAATGTAGTATGTATTTCAGCTAACACTTGATGGCAACAAAATCATAGTATGACAAAGTATTGGAATAGTTCCTTGGATTTAAAATTGAACTTGATCTGTCATTTTATTTGTAACATCTCATGTGGATGTGTTTAAGAGAAATATAGTAGTTTATTTTTAACTGTACAATTTAACTCATTTTGCTAATAATTAATCTAGCATTTCTTTGAGAAAGTGGGTTGTATATGGTGAATAGATAGGAATCATTATTTATATTCTCATTAACACTCCAGGAAGAAGAAAGGCAGGTTAAAATAAAAACAATGCAATCCATTTAAAAACAAAACAACCTACAAACCAAACTATTTTAGAAAGTGTGTTTAGTTTCCAAAGATCTCTTAAATCACATTTGTAAATTTACGAAAGTACGTAGCAGTGTTTTTTCCTTAACAATGCAACTTTGTATTCAAAAGATTAAAACACCTTTTGAAAGATAACATCATCACCTTGTTAATTCTTTCATGTTGACCTGTCCAAGAGCCTTTTTTTTTTTTTTTTAAAGATTTTATTTATTTATTTCACAGACAGAGATCACAAGTAGGCAGAGAGGCAGGCAGGGAGAGAGGGAAGCAGGCTCCCTGCTGAGCAGAGAGCCCGATGTGGGGCTTGATCCCAGGACCCTGGGACCATGACCTGGGCCGAAAGCAGAGACTTTAACCCACTGAACCACCCAGGTGCCCTCAAGAGCCTTTTAAAAGATGCTAGCTGAATCTGTATTAGACGAAGCATGGGCAATATGTGTAAGCTAGCATACTTGAATTCCTGTGTGGTACAATGTGATGGTTAGAAATGATTGTGAGAGAGTATGCAGAACACCTTCTCTTTGAGTTGTTGAGGGAGATCAACACAAGTAAGGCAAAAAGAGACAAAAGAATGCCAAGATTTCAAGGCAGAACTCTATAGAGAGTTGGGCCTGATCACGTTGTAGGGACTTTCCCCTAAGGCACAAGTGATTTCAGACCAAAGTTGGCCAAATAGCTTGTGTGCTTAAGCCCACACCCCGCATCCCAGATCTGACAGCCAATAACAAGGGGAGTTGCTCAGGGGCACAACTCTTAGGGTCAGAAAATAAGGAGTCAGAAGGGGGAGAGTGAGTTCCTGCCAAGTTCTCCCTTGACTCAGGCTGAATTAGGGTCTGGCTCAAAAAAAGGGCACCTGTTTTGGAAGAACCAGTGCAAAAGGCACTCTTCTGACCCCTTATAGGTCAACTCTTGATGTTGCGTTCAGGACAAAGAGAGAACAACATCCTATGTGCACTCTGACTTTTCTCTCCTTTGAAAGCTTCGCTTCCATAAAACATTGTCCGTCATTGTCCTTGGACTTGTAGCTTCTTAATTATCAGGACTAATTTTTGGAGGACAAGGTGGAGGAGGACAGGAGTTTGTTCTCCCCCTAGAGGCTGACATATAAGTTGCAAAGACCTCTTCAGCATTTGGTGAACTCTTTCAAGATACTGGGAATGATTGATTCTCTTCTATAATTAAATATTACATATTTAGAAAATATTATTAATAATTCAACATATTTCTTTTAAAAGTTTATCTAATAGATAAAAAATCTTGAAGAGACGTGACATCTTGAAGAAATTTTTTCTTATTGAGACATTTTCTTTATAATAATAGTATAAGCCCATGTTAACTTCTATTATAGCCTCGCATTGTTCTAAGTGCTTAACGTGTGTGTTAACTTAGTCAAATCTCACAATAACCACGAGGTGAGTATTTTTTATTATCTCCATTTTTATAGACAGAGAGATAAGTGGCTTGCTCAAAGTCACATAGCTAGCAAATGGCTGAGCCAGGAAATAAACTCAAATAGTCTAGCTCTAGAAGTTGCCTTAATCTTTATGTTATACATCCTCTTAAATAATATTGATTTAAACCTTAGCTACTGTGGGTGAAATGGCATTTTATGCTTACCTTAAAAACTAAGTTTAGCTAACAAAAATTTTAAAGAAGTGATTCTGAAAAAGTTTTGGGAGGCTCTTAAGGATTATTTGAATACATTTTTTTTTGGAATACATTTTTAGAGTTTTATAACCTTTCATGTAACATACCTATGACTTTATATTAATATTGTATCCTGCCTTATCTTGAGAAGGGTGGAACTCCTATTAGCATTTTACTTTTTGACCAGAATTACCACCCTTACCACGAGACACAGCTTGTGATCCAACTTCGGTATAAATTAAAACAGGCTGAGGAATGGCCTGTTACTTAATCACTGCAACTTGATACAATTTATTTTCTAATTTGATAGTTTTACCTTCCAGTATCAATAAATCAATAAGGAGCGTTTGAGTTTTTAACCCAAGGAACTTGTAATTTTGTTTAGTGGTAGTGTATATGATGTTGTGTGATTGAGATTTCCTTCCAGTTATGTTTGAGGTAAGTGTAGTTCTTCACACATAGGAGGAGCTTGGCATATATTCCATTATATATTCCATATATATTTGGAATTCCATTAAATTGGAAGTGTTTATAGTCATTTATTTCATTTTATTTTTTTTGGTGGGAGATAGAAATTCCAAAGTCAATATGTGGGAAATTCAAATACATGATTATGTCAAGAAATTACTGTGCTTATGGCTGCTTTATTGTGTTAAAGGTAATGAGTCTGTTCTTCTCTTCAGAGATACAGTATGGTGACCAGGGGGTACCCAGAGACTTGTCCCCATCACTTGGAGACTAGTTAGGTATTAAAAGCATAGTCAGCTCTTTTGTTGAAACATCCATATGTTAGTTTTTATTATCTATCTGTAGTTATGTTAAGTTGTTATTATTTTTAAAGATTTTATGTATTTATTTATTTGAGAGAGAGGGAGAGAGAGAGAGTGATCATGAGTGAGGCAGGAGTGGGGAGGAGCAGACGGAGAGGGACAAGAAGAATCCACACTGAATGTGGAGCATGAGGCAGGGCTCAATCCCACAACACTGAGATCATGACCTGAGCTGAAATCAAGAGTTGTCTGCTTTACTGACTGAGCCACCCAGGTGCCCTGCAGTTATATTAAATTATTGAAAAGACCTTGGACCTTGGCTTTCTCTTTTCCTATTGCAACATTTGCACTATAAGATATTTGTTCACATTCTTTTAAAGCAGATTTTTGGGATAGTCTTTATCCAAGGACAATTTTGTCATGAGAAGTCATACTCAGAAGAGTTAGCAGTTATGTTTGATGAGATGTTGAGAGTCTTGGAGTTTGGGAGAGAAGAGAAGGAGGAGAAGGATCAGGGTGTGGTGGAGGGAAATGGAGTCAGATGGGCCCGTATTTATAAATGGACAGCTAAAACAGCTTAACGAATGTCTCTTTACCTGGATCATTCTACCAGAAATTGTTCATTTGGGAATTCAGGTTTTTTCGGATTTTGATGGATTTTTGGTTCTTCTGGAGAGTGTTTTAACTAACTAATAGCTCACACTTTAACACACCTAACAGTAATTGCTGGGCACAAAGCCATTTGCGCGAGACATTCCTGGGAAGGATCTAGGAAAGATTGGTCAGGGTTGTTGGACAGAATGCTTGCATTAAAGATGAGTTTTGTCTATTTTGCTGGTTTTCTAGCCTCAGCCCCAGGAAAGTCCAAGGAAATTCTTCACTGTTGTACCCTCAGCATGCTAGTCTCACCAATACAGAAGACTGGCTTCTGACAAATGGGCCAATAGAGAAGTTAATGTAATGAGATGGACATAGTTGGGAGTGCTGGAATTAACTATTACTCAAAACAAAAGGTCTGACATTTTATAGGTTCAGGGGACCATGAACTATTGTGTTCAGCCACCAGGTCTGGTGTTACAGAGAAGCTGCTTTCACCACAGCCCTACCTATATCTCTATCCCAGGCTAAATGAGAGGAGGACTGGGAGGGAGGAGGTAATGTGGCGACGTGTGATGGTTCCTGAAGAATCTGTTCCTTTCACATTCCTCATTGGGGTTTGGGGGGAAGAGCTCATGACCTTTTCTGAGGCAGAGGAAAAAGGACTGGAAAGAATATGTGATGGTGGTGACATCCAACAGTCCTCGCCTCTACCAAGTCTCCATATAAATTGGGATTGATGCTCATCTTCTCTCTGGAAGATACTCAGTCTCTCTGGAAGTCCCCCTGATGCTGGGTATAGAGAAAGGGAACACTATAGAAGATGGCCAGGCATCTTGCTCGTGCCCCACCCAAAGAAGCCATTTGGGTAGAGGGACTCTTAACAAGGGGCAAGGTGAGGGGTAAGAGGAAGATATCAGTGTCCAAGTCAAACCTCTAACACCAGGATGATGAATATGCAAGGAAGGAGGGCACTGTGGAGAACCAGCAGCTCCAGAGAGTCTGCATTTGGATGCCTGCCTCACAGAGAGAGAGCCAAAGGCCAGGTTAGTGTTAACCTAAGGAGGAGAGAAAACTTACCCAGTGAGGCCTGCAACATCCCTCTGGGACTATCTGTGGAAAACCTTGGCCTCTCCTATCCCTCAGAGGGAAGAGCAGAGAGGAAGAGAAAGGGAGAAGTGGGTAGAGTAGACCCACCCCCAGCTCCAATCACTGTAACCGCCATTCTAGCTTGCCTTGTGGGCAATGGGGTAAAGAAGAGGACTTTGAACACAAGACTGAAGTTATAAATGAATAGGACTGAGTTTTTATGAACTTGAAAGAACCCTTCTAATAACTGAGAGAGATTGAAACATTACGGAGTCTGAGTGAGCTATTGGTAATAATCAGAGTACCCAGGGAAAAGAGCATCCAAGACAGTATGGTTGGGAAAATAAAAAACTCGCAGGTTTGTACTCTAACAATCTGAGACTGCTTAACTATCAATTACATTATTATAGAATTGGAGAGCTTAGAGATCATTCTCTAAATTTACCCCTTCATTTCCTAAGTATGGCTGTCCACCATCTCTCCTATTTATCCAGGGCACCATTGTAGAGAACTATCTGTGATACCATAAACAGGGAATGGAGGGTTCTTTAAAGATTTCGTGGTATGGTATACAATAATAGCAGGCACTAATATTATCAAGATTGTACATTATCTTTAATTCTGATAACGTGATAAGACATAGCTACCATTATCATTTCAACCCTAGAGAGGAGGAGGAAATTGAGACTCTGAGAGGTGTGGAAACTTGTTTTAGGTCTCACACCCATTAAGGTGGGTGGAGGGCAGAAATTTTCCTCCTTATTTTCTTTTATTCACCAAACCTGCAACTCCAATACTCCAATTTTCCAAAAAAACAGTGATTTAAGAACATATTGATCTGGTTGGAATGGGGCCAGGCAGAAACAACTTAAGGTGGTTCAACCTTGCTTTGTTCTGCAATAAAAGCAACCATCATTTATTGAGCTAGGTGCCCATACATCATTTCTTTTTTTTTTTTTTTAAAGATTTTATTTATTTATTTGACAGAGAGAAATCACAAGTAGACAGAGAGGCAGGCAGAGAGAGAGAGAGGGAAGCAGGCTCCCTGCTGAGCCGAGAGCCCGACGTGGGACTCGATCCCAGGACCCTGAGATCATGACCCGAGCCGAAGGCAGCGGCTTAACCCACTGAGCCACCCAGGCGCCCCCCATACATCATTTCATTTAAGTTGGAAGTCAGAGGGATCTAAGAAACAGTACTAGATCAAAGGTGATTGTTTTGGCATACCTCTTAGATTGGGAGTTTGGGTTTCATACTCATCCAAACCTACATTTTAGAAACCCTAAAAATTGCTGCTGTAAGAAATTACCACAAGCTTAGTGGCTTCAAACAGCACAAATTTATTATCATCTAGTTCTAGAGGTCTGAAGTCTGAAATATGCCTTACTTGGCTAAAATCAAGGTATTGTCAGGGCCGTGTTCCTTTTTGGAGGTTCTGGGGAAGATTTGTTTTTGTTTTTGTTTTTTGGCCTTTTAGTGTCTAGAATCTGCATCCTTTTTTGGGATCATGGACCCTTCCATCTTCAAAACCAGTGATGCCTGGTAGAATCTTTCTCACATCACATGCCCTTTGATTTTCCACCTTGCTCCCTTCGAATTCTCATGCCTCCTTTTTCCACATTAGAGAATCCGTGGGATAACATTAGGCTAACCCAGATAATCCCGGATAATCTTCCTCTTTTAATCTTTTATTTTAAAGTTGGTTGATGAGCAACCTTAATCCCATCTGTAGTGTTAATTTCCCTCTGCCATGGAAACTAATATATTCACAGGTTCTGGAGAATGGGACATAAAAATCTTTGGAGGCCATGAGTCTATCACATCCCAGTTTTACAACTAAGTAATGGCTACAGTGATGGTTTTTTCCAGTTTCAGATGAATTTTATAAGATCCTTTCAACAGAATGATATTTTGTTAACAAATATGAACAGTCCATTGGGTTAAGATTTAGGATTTTGATAGTAGTTTTATTTTTTAGAAAGAGTTTTTTTTTTTTAATTTATCCAATTTAGAAAGATTTTATTTATTTATTTGATGAGAGTGCAAGAGCAGAGGTGAGGAGAGGCATTGGGAGAGGGAGAAGCAGATTCCCACTGAGCAGGGAGCCAGCAGCACAGGGGCTCAATCCCAGGACCCTGGGATCATGACCTGAGCTGAAGGCAGATGCTTAACGACTGAGCCACCCAGGTACCCCATCGGCTGATTTCTATCTAGAGTTAGAAAGAGTAAGTTTAATTACTATCTAGATATCTGGATTTCTATCTAGAGCTAGAAAAAGTAAGTTTAATTACTCATGTGACAAGTTTCAGCATATTTGAAAGGAGTTATGTGGATGTCCCCTTCCACATCCCACCATAATAGCCCCTGACGTTTATTGAGTGTTATCATGTCTCACTGTTCTAAGCACTTTACATGTATGAACTCACATAAGTCTCACTAGGGTTATGAAGTAGGGCCTATCTACCCCATTTCATTAATGAGGAAATTGAGGCACAGGAAGGTTAAATAATTTGCCCAGATTCACACAGCAAGTAATTGGCTTGCTCGTCTTTATCTGTATTTTGTTTAAAACTTTGTTCTGAGATCACAATGCTGGTTGCTATGTCACTTGCACTGTGGCCAACTATATTAGACTGTTTTACCTCCCTTTTCCTGGATGTTGTATTTCTTTTTTTAAAAATATTTATTTATTTGATGCAGAGAGAGAGAGAGAGATCATAAGTATGCACAGAGGCAGGCAGAGAGAGAGAGGGGGAAGCAGTCTCCCTGTCTAGCAGAGAGCCCCATGTGGGGCTTGATCCCAGAACCCTGAGATCATGACCCGGGTCAAAGGCAGAGGCTTAACCCAGTGAGCCACCCAGGTGCCCCTGGATGCTATATTTCTAAATGGATACAACCATCAGGGGAATTTTCCTTCTGAGGAAACAAAAACAAACGTATTTCACTGATAGCAGTTCAGCAAATTATCTTTGTATTCCAGAGGGTATGCTCCTGAATTTGAGAGGATCTGATGGGTTCACTGAACACAGGCTTCATATGGGGGTTCCATTAAATTTAATAGGCTATGGAAAGCTGTTGTACTTTTCTTAAATGGGTGAGTAATTGGTAAAAAAAAAATAGTAGTTAAGAAATATTTCCTTAAGAGCTGTGTGAAACAATGGAGATAATTAAGAATTAAGAGAGTAGCTAACAGTTTCTAGAATTAGGTGCTCGGTCCAGGAGGTAATGTACCATTGTCTTTCCAGAGGTAGGTCTTAGAATTAGACTACCAGAATCGGAATCTTGATTCTCTGTTTATTAGCTGTGGTGACATTAGGCAGGTCACCTCATCTCTTTGACCCTCCTTGTTTTCTCCTGGAATGAGGCTCATTATAGGAAAGTTTGTAAATATATATAAAACGTGAATGAAAACTTGACTCTATATTGAAAAATACCATGTCTGACTTAGACTTAGGTTTTCTGTTCTGTGTTCCGTATTTGATTGTGAATTCCTTAAAAGCAAGAACACTTTGGAACTGTTTGATTTGTGGTCCTCAGAAGGGACCACAAAAAGAGAGAGCATAATGCTTTGTAAAGATGGGCCTTTTAATAAATAATGACCAATCTTAAAATAAATCCTTAAGATTAAGGAAAGGAGTGAACCATAACTTTGGCAGCTGTTTCTCAATTTATTGTGAGTAATAGTATGGTTAAGGGGCCATGCTGTTTGTTTTTTTCCACAGCCTTTTCAAGCAAGGCTGCTAAGAATCCACAGAGCTTTCCCCTCATCTTCTGTCTTAGGTGTTACCATTTGGCAGGTTCTTATAGGTGAGGTCAAGTCAGGTTAGAAGAGGATATGTAACATTTTCTGTCTCTACTCTTATAATTAGATTTAAACCATATCTTCTTTTATAATTATTGCTTTTTTGCATCATGTTTTTTTGTTGTTTACTGAGATATAATCGACATGTAATATATTAGTTTCAGCTGTACAACATAATGATTTGATATTTGGATATATTGTGAAATGATCACCACAGTAAGTTTGGTTAACATCCATCAGCACACAGAGTTAAAATTTTTTCTTGTGGTGAGAATTTTTAAGATTTACTCTCTCAGCAACTTTCAAATATATAATAGAGTATTATTAACTATAGTCATTATGCTGGACAGTACATCCCCAGCACTCACTTATTTTATAACTCGGAGTTTCTAACTTTTGACCACCTTTACCCATTTAACCTATCTCCAACGCCCCACCTCTGGTAACCACTAACCTGTTTTCTGTATCTATGACTTGGATCTTCATAGCAGTGAGATATTTTCCTTTCTCTTTCTGACTTGTTACACTTTGCATAATGCCCTCCAGGTCTCCATCCATGTTGTTAAGAATGTCACTGTTTCCTTTTTTTTTTCATCACTGAGTGATAGTATTGTGATATATATATATCACACTTTTAAAAATCCATTTGTCCGGGGCACCTGGGTGGCTCAGTGGGTTGAAGCCTCTGCCTTTGGCTCAGGTCATGATCCCAGGGTCCTGGGATCGAGCCCCGCATCGGGCTCTCTGCTCCGCGGAAAGCCTGTTTCCTCCTCTCTCTCTGCCTGCCTCCCTGCATACTTGTGATCTCTGTCTGTCAAATAAATACATAAAAATTAAAAAAAATCCATTTGTCCATGGATGGGCACTGTCTTAGCTGCTATAAATAATGCTGCAGTGAACATAGGGGTGCATGTATCTTTTCGTGTTAGTGTTTTCTTCTTTCAGATAAATACCCAGAAGTGGAATTGCTGGATCCACAGCTTCCTTTATTAAGGCACCGTGGGTATTTGGAATTTTGGCTGGAATCCTCGTGCAAACCAATGCATTCAATCCGAAAGATCGTAGTAAGAACTAAAGAGAATACATTGCTGCTGGATGACCTTGGGCCGAATCCCAGTACACCTACCAGTAAACTTAGTTGAGGAGGCAGTGTTTCTGACAGTTTAAAGGCTGTAAACCCTTTTGGTAGAACAAATAAGCAGTATTATTTAGGCTTATCAGCTATTACCCTGATTTTGGCAAAAGGAAATGAATTAGAGCCTATCTTGTGAACACTGGGAAATTACAGCAGCCTTGTGTCTCATCTCACCAACTCTGACAAGAGGGACCACATTTTAGATTTTTCTTGTGTCCTCTGTAGCTCCTACTGAATGTTAGGCACAATCCAATCTTGTATTTCTCTCTCAGACTGAATCAAGATCATTTATTCTTTCCCATATTTCTGAAAGAATTCTTTACAGTTAACATAGTTTACTGTTGCTAGGTTCACCATACTTAACAGAAACTGAAAACTTTGGGAGTCAGCTTGGGTGGGTGGGGAAGGGGACAGAGACTTGAGAATTTGATCTGCGATCCTGGAATCTCAGCTTTGCTACTTTGGGGTGTTCATGTTTGTTTCTGTGTGTTCATGAGCAAGCTTCAAAAACTTTTTCTAAGCCTCAGTTTCTTCTTTGGTAAAATGGGAGTTATGATGCCTGTCATTCAAGTTTGCTATATAGCCTGGAGGTGAGGAATACAACATCTATATAGATCTATTTAAGATATATTTTAGGCTATACCTAACAAAGAGAGGACTTGACAAGACATTTAACTAGATGATAGTAATGAAAAGTCTAGAATTCTATAAAAATTTTTACAGCACATTTTATATGCTTTCTCAGCAGCTGTGGTCAGTATTTCTTTCTCAGTGGCTTTCCACCAAACCTCATAACAGCAGCATGCTAGTGCTCTAAGAAGCAATCCTATGGGCTGCCACCATCTCTTCATCAAACCATGCATGACATCCATTCAGTCAAGTTATCCTTCTGTTTTCATGAGATGCTTTGCCCACAATCATTTAAATTAATGCATGGGGACATGGGCCATGTCTGGCATCTGAGCCCTGCCACCTACACCTCATTCTCTGAGTTACAACTAATATAAAAACTAAATTAATTCTTTTGGTAATTATATATAAAGGGATTTCTTGGTTGTGACAAATTTTTTCTCTTTCATTCAAGTATTGAAAATTAATTTGATATATAATACTACACATGAGAGGGAGGGGAGGGATGTGGGCTAGTGTCTCATTATTCAATGTTTTATGTTATTGTATCTTTAAATGTATACTTAATATCTCTTCTGTGGTGCCAAGGCCACCGAAATTTGACTCTACTAACAGCCTTTTTTGGCAATACTCATCAATTTCTTTCATGCTATAATAATTTGGCAAAGTTACTTTTAATGATTGATTCATTCAACTGTCTGTTCATTGATACTTCTGCTGTTTGTAATAGAAATTTGAAGGTATTAGAGACATGCTTTATACCCAGTTTATTAAAGCAAGAATCTCATATAAGAAAAGAAGTGTTTTAAAAGTGGTGTAGAACTGAGCTCCAAGCTAGGTGCTTAAAAATGCTTATTGAATTTTGAATTCAAAAATTATCTATTGAATAGATACATCCAGTGCCATGTATCTGTTTGCTGGATATTTCCACATCCCTGGATTTGCCCTTTTCTATGTTTCCCATCTTCCCAGTTGCCCTTGTAGCAATCTGGACATGATAGTTTCCTTCTTCTCTCCTCTAACATCCAGTTTGTTGTCATGTTCTCTTGGTTCTACCTCCTGAAGAGTTCTCACTGTCTCCGATTGCAGCTGCTTCTGTACTTGGCTTCTATCACCACCACATCTTTGTGTCTAGCTTGTCTTCCAAACCACCTTCTTTCCCCGACTCCATTCAGTGTAGTAATAGCAGCAGAGTCTCATTTCTAAAAGGCAAATCTAGTCATATCAAAATCCTGCTGAAAAATTTTGATGACTTCCCACTGCCCTTGGAATAAAGTACAGATTTCTTTACTTGCTTCAGCAGGCCAGGTACAATGTGGATCCTGTTAATCTTTCCAGCTCCATCTCCCACCATGTCCTACCTGTCACCTTCTATTCTGTGAGATGTTCTTATATTAGAGACCACAGTGCCCTGCCCAGAGCTGGCCAATATACATTAGCTATTCTTATTATTCTTGATGTGTCTTCTCCGAAAGTGGCACAACTGGGAAAAAATGCTTTTAGGAGCATTAAACAAGGAAGGTTGGAAGGGAGAGAAGCTCAGAATTGAAAAGAGGATATGATAATAGTCTAGGTGCCGTCCACTAAATGGATAATGGATACCATGATAGTAATTAAGAAATTATTAAATCCATTAAACTTTTGGAAAACATTTTGGGGGTTGGTTTTGAAAAATAATTCAGTATAGCATATAAAAAAGACTCTGTTGGATCTTGAAATTTTTTGTTTCCTGAGGTTATGATCTAGTTTAGCCAAGTTGCTAGGTAGTCACTCTTCAAGATTTACATTGTTTTCCAATGTCCCCAAATGGTTATAGTACCGTTGTTAAGTGTTTAGTTGGCTACAGAATTTCCTTAAATTGTGATTTTTAGTCAATGGAATATGATGACTCACAGGGAATGTAATGTTTTCTGTCTTAGTTTACTGATCTTTATCTTTATGTGGTCAAAAGTCTATGTTTCTGTTATTCTCACAATTACCAAATGTGTTTCTGTATAAGGGAGGAAATTAAGTGTAATTTGGTTAACATTTTGTGTCTAGCATGACAAATATTAATAACTTGAGGCTGAATCATTTAGGTCATGATTTAAAGATAGAGACAAGTTTTTTCACTACTGTTTATTTGTAGTATTACATACTTTGGGTTGAAAGATCCATTTTCATTAGTTTAAATAGATCTTTTGAAAATATCAGTATTTCAGGGATGCTTTATTTAATGAAACTTTTTGCAAGAGATTGGTTGGTTTATCTGATGGCTGTTGTCAGGTATCTTTGGAATAATATACATGCTACTTAAATGATTTTCTTATACTATTAACATGTCTCAATGATCAAAATTACCTTTGAGTCCAAAACTGACAATAAAGCAAAACATTTTATTTAATAATTTTGATTTTTAAAATTAGATTCAAAGTTTTACTTTTTTTCTAATTCAATATGTTCGATTAAGTGGAATTGTATATCTAGCATGGGATTTAAAAAAATTCTTATGATTGTTTAAACATTCTTATGAATGTTGATTATCATTTAACAGTCGAGTATGGATTTTTTTTTTTCAAGTATGGATTTTTGTAAAACATTTAGTAATGGTGATTTGGAAGTTTAGAATAAATCTTTTAAAACTCATAGCTTTGTGATGTCAGGGGAGACTTTGTAAAAATATCTACATAGTGATGTGAAATGCACTTGTATGGACAGATTGCATCAATTTTATAATTATGTATGTAAATCCATAATTGAATATTCCAGTTATTGCTATTTGGGTAAAAGCTGTTATGCCCTCTTAAGAAGCATATTGAGAATAGATGGAAATAGAGTATCTTTAACTGTCCTAAAACAATTCTATAAATGGTTACTACTTTCTTTCAAAAGTTAGGAATCCTATTGAATTCATTTCAGTTCTTTACATAGTTGCCAGCTGACGGTATAATTACATGCCATATAACACAAAGCATGATTTATGGTACTATTGTTATAGAGTCTTACTAAATAAAATAATAAAAAATAGAAAGTATAGTATTAGTAGGAATACTGTAGGTAGGGTTGTCAGACAAAATTTAGGACACCCAGTTGGATTTGTGCTTCAGATAAACAACACATAATTGTTCAATGTAAGTGTGTCCTATGCAAAAATTATTCATTTTTTATCTGAAATTCAAATTTAGTTAGGTGTTCTGCGCATTTTTCTTTGTTAAGACTGGCAACTCTAGCTGTAGCTGGTTGGGTAAAATATAGGTAATAGCAAAGGAACAGCTTTTCTTTTTTTTTTTTTTTTTTAAGATTTTATTTATTCATTTGACAGAGATCACAAGTAGGCAGAGAGGCAGGCAGAGAGAGAGGAGGAAGCAGGCTCTCTGCTAAGCAGAGAGCCCGATGCGGGGCTCGATCCCAGTACCCTGGGATCATGACCTGAGCTGAAAGCAGAGGCTTTAACCCACTGAGCCACCCAGATGCCCCAGGAACAGCTTTTCTAATGGAACAGAAATTTTCCTTAAAGTTCCTCCAAAATTAAATGAAGAATATTTTGGTCACCCAGCTGATAAGTCAGTTTGAAGCTTGGATTTGAACCTAAGGACTTAGCTTCAAGAGCCATGCTCTAGCACTGCCTTTCATATATTAGTATTTATATTAGTGAAATTAAAGTTAATTCTGATATTCTACTTTATTTCATCCTGTATTATTTCAAAGTTTAGCTTCCTTAAGGTCTTTAAAATAAATATTTTATTTTATATTGAGAAATTAATTCAGTTAATAAATTGAATTATTTTCTAAAGCTAAGTATTTTGACATGATAATTTTCAAGAAACATGTAGATTATTGCTATTCTGTTCTAAGCGGTGTTCATTAATTTAACCAAATGTTTTTGTTTGCTGGATGATTAATAGTGCTTTGCTTTTAATTTTTATGTTAAGACTGAATTACTGTTTTTGCACCAAGGAACTGGGAAGCAGCCATGATTCGGAGCTACGTACTGTTTTGCTTGTTTCTTTAGCTTGGCTGGCCTCTGTCTCTTCTGCTGTAGCCATCAATCGTCCAGTTCTCTTTCCATGCTATAGGGCATATTTTTTTTTTCCCCATGAGTGACAGTGGTTTCCTTTTATGACTTAGTGCTCATTAATAATTAGGCAGGCACCACATATGAGATCTGAAAATAATTCATGATCTGCATTCATTCATTTATAAATATAAATGCATAAAACTTAACAGTCATAAAAGACTTGAAACTTGAAATTTTTAAATACAGAGACGAAACATTGCAAGCTGTGTTTGTTAAAAGTAAGCTCTTGAGGGGCACCCGTGTGGCACAGTCAGTTAAGTGACCAAATGTTGATTTTGGCTCAAGTTATGATCTCAGGGTCCTGAGATTGAGCCCCAGGTCGGGCTCCCTGCTCACTGTGGATCTCCTTGAGACTTCCTCCAGCTCTGCTCTTCCCAACTGCATGCTTGCTCTCTAAAGTAAATAAATAAATCTTTAAAAAAAATAAGCTCTTAAGAATGAAAAACGACTTTGACTTGATTTTTATTTTTAACATCTCTTTTTTTTTCCCTGCTGCAGGGGGAACTTTTCCTCCTAAGGAGATAGTAATGCTAATTTAGAATATTTAAGCATGGAGAGGAGACACTTTGATTAAATAATAGAAAAATAGACTAGGAACTATTTAGAAAGATTACAAGGGGCTTACTTACTAATTAACTAATTTAATTAAGCATGCTGATATTAGACTATAGCAATAAATGGACTAATTTTTTTTGAGTTTTTCTTCCTGGTCTACATTTTATATTTTAAAAACAAACCCTGTGAAAGAACCTAATGAGATTCTAATGAGTGGTATAAAATGCCTCAGTTGCAGTGATAACAATATTTGCATTTAAAAATGTTTATCAGTATTTTGATTTGCAGCCTCAAATTATTTTTAACTCTTCCATTATGACAATCATATAACTGAAACATCTGTGATTTTTAGTCTTCTGGACTATGTATTAAAATTATAGAATTTGTAGGATATCAACAAAATGGGTATGATGTTGAATGCTTTATTTTTTATAGAGGTAAAATATGCATAACATAAATTCACCATTTTAACCATTTTGAAATGCACAGTTCAGTGGCATTAAGTACCTTCACATCATTCACCATCACCACTGTTCCTCTTCTGAACTTTTGCATCATCCCAGCTGGAAACTCTTTTCCTGTTGAACAGTAACTCCCCATTCCCTTCTCCTCCAGCCCCTGACCACCACTCTTGTACTTCCTGTCTCTGTGATTTTGTGAAGATCGTTCTTAATAGTGTTAAAAATTGATACCCACTATTAATAGGAGCTGTATGAGAAGATGGGAAAAATCTGGGAGTCAAACGCTTTCTGCCATTTTTTATTTGTCATTTGGGTCAAATGATCTGACTTCTTTGAGCATCAGCTTCCTCACCTCTAAAGTAGAACTAGTGGGGTGCATGGCTGGCTCAGTTGGTTGCGTGTCCAACTCCTGATTACAGCTCAGGTCATGATCTCAATGTCGTGGGGTTGAGCCCTGTGTGGGACTCTGTGCTTAGTGCAGAGTCTCCTTGTCACTCTCCCTGTCCTCCTCCTCCTGCTCATGCTTTCTCTCTCTCAAATTAAAAAAAAAAAAAAAAAAAAAAGAACTAGTAATTTATTGTGCTGTTGACAGGGGGCAAAGGTGAGATAATGTATATAAAGCATTTGTCACATGATAGGCTTTTAATAAATAATATAATATATATAGAATGCTCTTAAAATATTAAGCTCATTTATTTATTAGCTCTCTGTAAGAGCTAGTAAAAAATAGTATAATGTTAGGGTATTATGAATGCAAATGTACTTATTTTCATCTGGTTTTTATATGTTACAAATGACATTGTTTTTTTACCTTGGAAAAATAGAAATCTTAAATTACTGCATTTCAAAAACTGAAGTTTTAAATAGTGTTTTGATGTATCTATAGATATAAATTTTTTATCTACTACTAGTAGAGAGGTACATAGTGATTTAACTTCATCAGTGTTTTTTTGTTTTTTTTGTTCTTTTTAAATCATTCTCTATTTTTCCTATTCAAGTTAACCTATTTGAAAAAGTCCATGTTCTTTTGTCCTGTTTACATTTGTCATTTCTGTCCTAGAGCAAGTAGAGGAAATAAAAAGTGGTTTAACTTAAGTTTTTGCCAAAATTTTGTTAGCTCTGGTAAAGATTTATAAAAACAGTTCTTCTGTATTATGAGATTCAAAAATATGTTAAACTGCCCAAATAATCAAATTGTCACACTAGGCAAATTCCTATATTGTAAAGTTACATATCTATTTTTGATTTGACCATCAACAAGTATTTACTTAGCACCTTTTTTAAAAATAGCCTTATTTATTTACTTTAGAGAGGGTGGTAGGGGCAGGGGAGAGGGAGTGAGGGAATCTGCAGCAGACTCCTTCCTAGGGGAGGAGCCCTACTTGGGGCTCAATCTTATGACCCTGAGACCATGACCCCAGCCAAAATTAAGAGTCAGATGCCCACCAACTGAGCTACCCAGTTATCCCTACTTAGCACCTTTTTATGGCAATATTTTAGGGAGTGGTTTCTATGAAGGATTTTAAAAGGCTTAAATTATGGTCTCTTCCCCCAAAGAGTTTATAATCTCCTTGGAAGGGGAGGCCACCCATGCATTAAAGTTTAAGATTATAGTTCAATAAGTTTGGGAGCATGGGTTTTGAGAGAAAGATGACAATTTAGGTTGTACCGATGTTGTATCTGATTTGAAGATAGGATATCCTAATTTAAATGAGGCCCTGAGCCTTATAACAGAAGATGGGAAAGTAGCTACATAAGAGTTTATTATACACATCGAAGTGAGAGTGAGGTTCGTGGCTTACAGAGGCGAAGAACGAATCTCATGGACAAAGGAGAGTGAGTAAAGCCTTGGAGTTTTATTAAGTGAGGATACAGATAAAGCTCTCAGGCATGAGGGGGTCCTGATAGGGTTGCCACTGAGGACCTTTAGGTCTTTTATTGAAGGCTAATCAGGAAACTTAAACATCTCTATTGATAGCACCATTGAGTAAGGAAGTAGTGATAACACCTTCAATGGCTTGTTTTCTTTTCCTGGTCTGGTAATTCTTTTTTGATCACAAGTAGCTGTTATAACAAAATTCCACCCCGACACCTCGTACAGGATGGTCTGGTTTATTCCCTTATCTCTGGTTTCCTTACACCTCCATTTTTGTGAGGCTGATCCCGTAGGCCTTTACCTATCTCTCCGGGCCTATCTCTCCCTACTTCTGTCTCCCTACATAGTCCCACTTGTCCCTAACTCAACATTAATGAAACAAATACAACGTTGATAGAATTCGTAAATCTCACTCCCTAAATAATAAGTATATTTTAAATGTTCAACAAATTGATCAAGTTGAATAATTTTTAGCTGCTACCTCTCTCTGTGGTCTCCACTTGGTTAGCCATTTTCTGAAAATCACTGGCTTCTTAAAGGTAGAAGAATCCGTGTTTGAAGGCCATCAGGAATATATTAGGGGGCACCTCAAAGTCAGCCCTCTTCAGGCCACATATCTTCATCACTTTCTCTGGACGAATGGGTGCCAAAATTCCAATTTGGGGAATATATGTGTGGAAGATGGAGAGACAACATGGAGTTGGGTGTATGGGAAGGCTTTTGATAGTGTCCAGGGGATGAACCATTGAGTCAACTAAGTGAGTGTAGAATTTCAATACACAATGTTAGAGGGTAACATTGTCAGCTAAAATTAGACTGCTGGAAAATTTGGGGGATTTTATTATAAAAGCTTATATCATTTGGTTCATATTGAAAATGGAAGAAAACAGGCATCATGTTTATTATTAAAAAAAAATTAAGTAGGCTTTTTATCCAATGTGGGGCTTGAACTCATGACCTTGAGATTGAGAGTTGCATGCTTTACAGACTGAGCCAGCCAGGCATCCTCATCCTAACTAGAATATTATGCAATTACATTTAGCATCACCAGGGAGGGGAAATAGTGGCAATATTTCTGTTTGAAATTGAGGGCTTCTTTATGCACTTACATTTTTCTTTTTCTTTTCTTTCCTTTTTTTTTTTTTAAAGGTTTTATTTATTTATTTAACAGACAGAGATCACAAGTAGGCAGAGAGGCAGGCAGAGAGAGAGAGGGGGAAGCAGGCTCCCCACTGAGCGGTGAGCCCGATGCAGGGCTCGATCCCAGGACCCTGGGATCATGACCCAAGCCGAAGGCAGAGACTTTAACCCACTGAGCCACCCAGGCGCCCCTGCACTTACATTTTTCAAAGGTTGTTCTAATCTGTGACTTTTTCAAAGAACAAAATGTAAATTGAATACAGCTATGGAATTTGTAATTCTTGTATTCTTAAATTTGAATGTGATGCATAAGATTTCTTTCCTCTGTGGGTTAAAACTAGTAGGTTGAGTTAAAGATGATAATACCTAATATGGAAACTGGTCTCAGAGGAGGAAGCTGATTTCTAAGGAAGCCCTGAATTTGTTTGAGTTCTATTGTTACTTGCAGTGCTGGCCAATCATCTTACAGGATTTTAGTTTCTTGTTGGCTATCTCAAGAGGCAGTTTGATAAACTGCTTTTTGCTTTCCTCACTTAGATGTGAGGGCACATGTGATTCCAAAGAGCTTCTATCTTCTCCAAAGAAAAGCACTTAGGCAACTAATGCATCATGAGTTCTAATGTTTTTTCATTGTTAATATTTAAATTTTACTTCCTAGAGGCAGAAAAATCTACGTAGTAATTTCCTCAGTTTCAGCCTTGGGCAAAGATAAAGTTGAAATTTTCAGGAATTAAATGACTTTCTAACTTGAGAAGTATTGGATCAGAAAGAACAGGAGCAGGCTCTCAGCTTCTTTCAGAATAAAACCTTCATGAATTTAAAAACTCTTGAAAAGCCTTTTGGTTATGCTAAGTACTTCTATACCAGTAGGACCTAAGTCTGGGGACACTGTTCATGGAAGTATAAACACGTACATTACAGAATGATTGAAATTTGACTTTAATGGGTGAGCAGCAGTCAAGCTTCTAAGTACCCTTCCTGTTTTATAGGGGAGGATGGAGTTGGCAGTACAGGAACTGGCTTACTTCAACATGGATTTGGCAGTAACGTGATCCAGAGTGGGTCTTCCTGACCCACAGCAGAACCAATGGTTCAGTTGTAATTGACACATGGAAATCTTTTCCCTGATTCATCTGAAGAGGCGACTTTAAGAATTGTCTTAGGAACCTACTTTATTTTGGAAATATGACAACTAATAAAATTGTAAAAAGGAACAACCCACTGTTTTTAGTTCATATGCATTTCAGTAGAAAACTATTCAGTGTTAAAAGTATTGCCTTATACATCCACTCTATTCAGTCTGAATCCCTAATGCTGTTGTCAACTTTTATAAAAGTTATGTTGGATACCACAGTATTTCTTCTCATGTCTATTTTTAAAGACCATCTTTTTCAACACTGCCCTAAATACTTAAAAATAAAAACATTTCACTAACACAGACTTATTAATTATCTACCTATCAATAGTATACAGAATAGTTTTATAAAAAACTTTGAAAACAGCCATAAAAAATAGTCCAGATTCAGAGTTAATATCAAACAAACTTACACGCTAAATAATAATTCTAACAAGCTACCTTAATATCATATGGAAGAATACAGTCCATTAGGGAGTAAAGTGTTGTTTAAAAAAACATTTTATATTTCATATATTTAGGAAGCCTTTAAACCATTAGACTATTCAGAGAAATTACCCATCTATTATTTTAAAAAATTGCCTTAGTATATCCCAAGGCTGCATTTTCTTTCCTTTTATTTATTTATTTTTTATTTTATTTTATTTATTTTTTTGGTGGTTTTAACTTCTGTACACTATAGTTAGAAATACCTGTTAGAGATGAATTCTAGGAAAATAATGTAAACAGAACACAACCTAAATTTGTTTTTCTTCTCTACAAGAATTGTTTAAGGCCTGGCAGCTGAAGACTGCTCTCTTGTCTACAAAGTATTACAGTAAAAATGCAAGGTTATCTCTAAATACAAAAGACTCTAGATTTCTAAAGAAAGATTTTTTTTTTTTTTTCTTTGAGAAGAGGAGAAGGGATAAAGGGGAAGAGAGGGAATCTTAGGCAGGTTCCACGCCCAGTGGAAGCCCAGCACAGAGCCTGATCTCACAACCCTGAGATCATGACCTGAGCGGAAATCAAGAATCTGACCCTTAACTGACAGAGACACCTGGGAGCCCCAGGAAAGAACATACCTTAAGAAGAGTAAATGAGGTAGGTGGCTAGAGGGGAAGAGAAATTTCCCTATTTCACCCTGAAACTTGGCAGCATTTCAAAAACAGAGATCGAAATTTCGGGATGAATTAAAGATAGTTTGTTTCACCTTCTTTGGAAGCTTTTCTGCATCCGATTTACTTTCCCCATATCAGATCAGTAAGGTACTTCATCTTCAGAGATTTTAAAAAACCTCATTGGTTGATTAAAATGCAAACAGCAACCTTTTGGTGAGAAAATAATTTCAATTTTGTCAGCTTTGGAGATCTTTGGAGATACACCACTGGTGAAATAAAATATATTTTCAAATCTGTATTTTTATGGGGACTTGTTCATTAACTTCTCTTTGCCAATTGAAGCCCACTCTTTCAAGCTACTTTGCTTTGTGTTTTATGGGAAGACTGAGGGTGGGTAGGTAAGAGATTGGTACAGCTCAAGCAGCTCAATTTTATTTCAAACAAGTCCTGAGGAAAGGGAGAGTCCTACTCTCAGCCCCATTTTCTGTAGAAAAGGGATGAAGAAACTCTCTTAAAATATATACAAAGGAAGGAAGGATAGGATAGAGGCCCATTTATATCTATTTGGACCCTGAGACCATCTATGGATAGGTAGGTTGGTGGCTAGCTAGCTATATGTATAGATCTGTAGATCCGTATGGATAGATATCTATATCTATATCTATATCTATATATCTATATATCTATATATCTATATATCTAGATACATGACTGTTCAACTCAAGGCAGATAGATGAGTGTTTAGGGGCTACATATATAAAGGATTGAAAAGCTAGTCAATTTTATGGATTTGTTTTCAGATTTGAATCATTTAGTGTTTGTAGAAATTTCTTAAGAAAAAAAAAAATCAAGGGTGCCTGGGTGGCTCAGTGGGTTAAGCCTCTGCCTTCGGCTCAGGTCATAATCTCAGAGTCCTGGGATTGATCTGCATTGGACTCTCTGCTCAGCAGGGAGTCTGCTTCCCCTCCCCCCACCCCTCCTGCCTCTCTGCCTACTTGTGATTTATCTCTGTTGAATAAATAAAACCTTAAAAAAAAGAAAAAAATCAAGATGTAGGGGAAAAAATGACACAGGAGTTCTAAATTCCTGCCTTTGGGTGTATCATTTAGTCAGGAGAATGACAAATATGAATAAGATGGCATCCCCTAGACTTCAGGAAGCTGACAAATCCAGTAAAGAACACAGGATGATTGCGATGAAATAGAAGATATTTTGTGATACATGAGTGCCCCACAGTTCACAACATAATTGTGTCCTAATTTAATTTGACATTGGTAAGAAAGGGTAAAAAAGAAAAGTTGTACAAATGTAGTGGTTTGATGATAAATGTTGGCAAGGCAGACCCATATGTAGATGATAGGCCTCAAAGATGTTTTATGAGTTTAATATATTGATGATGAAAAATAGGTCCGCTCTTTGGAGAAGGATCTGGGGAATTGTGCAGTTGTGTTGCTGGTATGAGACTTATGGCTTCTTTTCCACATTTTATAACTATGAAGTAGAGGGCTGGGTCATTGAGCAAATGTGTGTTCTTTGGTTTGCATGAATGGTATGTACTTTGAATTCTCAAAATAGATCTCCAGTTTATTTTCTCAGTAGTCCCAGTGAGAAAAGCTATATTTCTTAAATATGGTCAGAAAGCACTTGGGGTGGAATGTTTACTGTAGGAACCTGTGATTGTCTGCAGGCACCAGCATAAATATATTTCCATTCCTGAGCCCAGGGGAATAATCTCATTACTAAACCTGTGCAACATTCAGGTCAGTTTATTTCTAAATGCTTGTTTTAAGATTATAAAAACAACCAGTGAACATGAAAAAAAAGTTAGACAATATATAGAGTATATAAGGAACAGAAAGCCCCAGGTTCCCAACACCCCAGAGGTAACCATTTTATCAGTTTCTAGTGGTCTTTCACACCACGGATATTTTATTTTCATAGTGAGAATGGTTTTTCTTTTACCTCTGGACAGCATAAAGATAATTATAGTTTCCCAGAAATGCAGTCAGTAAATGATCTTTAACTTTTCTTTCTAAGGCAACTTTGAAACATGAGTTTTGAGGAGCGGGGTTAAACCCTCTGACCAAAGAAACAGATGCTTGAATTTCTGTGAAGACACATTTCCCTTGATACCAACATTTGGAAGAAAAATAGTCATTTTTCTCCTCCTGCTAAAACATGGGTGTTGAATGGTTTGGTTCTAATTATATTTTTTCATTTCATTTTTCATTTTAAAATAAACATGTTAGACCACCAGAACACTTCTCCCCACTCACAAGCCTCTCTCCCCACTGTATTGTGCTGAAAAGACAGGCTGCATTTAAGACAGTAGAAAAGTTGGCAGTGTCTGTCTTAGAATAAGCTTTCACAGGCAGCTTCAAACACCTTTGTGGTTAGGGTTGTATTTTGACAGTTGCTAGGTAGCTTGAATCAGAGAGTGCAGCTGTGCAACCCAAGATGATTTTTCTTATCCCGGTCTCTAAAGAGAGCTAAATGAAATGAAACTATAATCGGACTTCTCGAGGGTTGCAGTTGACCAAACTACTTGGAACTCACATGGCAGAATGAAATGGATGAGTTCCACTAAAGCACATACAAACTAGAGTAGACGAGGGGATTTAAGTCGGATCAATGTAGATACGCTTAGTGTAAACAGATGAATTTCTGAAATTTCTGAACTGTTTCACTGAAAGGAAAACAGCGAGTTTGGGAGAGTATGGACCTCTTAGCCCAGGTGAGGGTTTCACATTCATTAACCAGGAAATTCTACATAACATGCTGCTTTGATGAAGAGTCATGGAGAAAGACTAAGATTTCTGAAATGGAAGAATAGGAGAAACTGTAGAAATTCAGCTTACCTGGTGAAACGTGAGCAATTTAGGATTTGAAACTTAGAAATGGGGTCTTGTGAAGGAGATAAGAGGGAAGCTTGTTGAAGCCTTCCTATTCTGAATGTTTTTCTTGTTTTGACAAGGACGACACTGAGGGATGTTTGATGTAAAGGGAGACAATCATTTCTTACAAACTAATAAACTGTCATTGGAGAACAATGTTTACAAAAGAAACGAAGAAGGAAAGTAAAAACTTGGTGGAAAGGTGTCTCAGGGAGATCCTTGGAAAGCGGCAGATTGAGAAGACAAACCAGAGCAAAGGGCTGTGGAAACAGACAAGGTCAAGACTTGTCAGGGCAAGCAGGACAGTCAAACCAGCTACCAGGTGTGTTGTTGCTGCGTGGAAATTGGTTTGGGCCTGATTCTTGTGATGGTGTTTGGAAAGCCTGGAGAAAGATAAGGCCATGGGAATGGGAGAAATGCTGCCTGCCCTCGACACAGAACATCAAGAGAAGAAACATTCCTTTCTTGAACTAGAGAGAATGGTCCCATCAGCCAACCTGCATACTTGCAGATCTGTATGTCTTCTGTGTTCTGATATACTTCACAAAGTATCTTTTGCCTTAGGTGCTTGACTGAGTTGATGCTGAAGATTTGGTATTGAGGGAATTGAAGGGTAGGCCAGGCTCTGTTTCCAAGGCCACAGCCCACAGAGTATAACCCTTCTCCCTACTGTCTTTAATCCCTGGATGATGGTAGCAGTCAAGAGAGTAGCACATGTGGGGAACAGTAGGTTTGCAATACTATTGACATTCTGCCATAAGTGTGGTTTAAAAGCTACAGCACAACAATAATAGAAAAGAAGATAGTTTATTTGGGGGGGGGTGGGGGAGGGAGGGTCTTTCTTAAACTTTGTCTTGAATTTTTAAAAAATTTAAAAATTGGAAAATCGGGTCAAGATGGTGGAGAAGTAGCAAGCTGAGACTGCTTCAGCTAGCCGGAGATCAGCTAGATAGCTTATCTAAAGATTGCAAACACCTGAAAATCCATCGGCAGATCGAAGAGAAGAAGAACAGCAATTCTGGAAACAGAAAAACAACCACTTTCTGAAAGGTAGGACCGGCGGAGAAGTGAATCCAAAGCGACGGGAAGATAGACCCCGGGGGGAGGGGCCGGCTCCCGGCAAGCGGCGGAGCAACCGCGCACAAAATCAGGACTTTTAAAAGTCTGTTCCGCGGAGGGACATCGCTCCAGAGGCTAAACCGGGGCGAAGCCCACGCGGGGTCAGCGTGGCCTCAGGTCCCGCAGGGTCACAGAAGGATCGGGGGTGTCTGAGTGTCGCAGAGCTTGCGGGTATTGGAACGGGAAAGCCGGCTACAGAGACAGAGCCGACAGTAAGCTCGCAGCTCCGTGTTACCTTGAACCGGTCGCAGGCTTGGTGAGCTCGGAGCGCGGCCGGAGGTCAGGCAGACGGGAGTAACTGGGCGCTGTTCTCTGAGGGCGCACTGAGGAGTGGGGCCCTGGGCTCTCGGCTCCTCCGGGCCGGAGACCAGGAGGCTGCCATTTGTATTCCCGTCCTCCGGAACTCTACGGAAAGCGCTCAGGTAACAAAAGCTCCTGAAAGCAAACCCGAGCGGATTACTCACCCCAGCCCCGGGTAAGGGCGGTGTAATTCCGCCTGGGGCAAAGACACTTGAGAATCACTACACCAGGCCCCTCCCCCAGAAGATCAACAAGAAATCCAGCCGAGACCAAGTTCACCTACCAAGGAGTGCGGTTTCAATACCAAGGAGAGCAGCAGAATTCCAGAGGAGGAGAAAGCAAAGCACGGAACTCAAGGCTTTTTCCCTGTGATTTTTTTTAGTCTTGCAGTTAATTTAATTTTTTCTTTTTCATTTTTTTTTTTTTTTTTTTTCTCGCCTTCGGGTAAAATTTTTTTTTTTTTTTTTAACTGTTACCTTTTTCTTTTTTAACGATTTTTTACTAGTTTATCTAATATATATATATATATTTTTACATTTCTCTTAGGTGTTTTCTTTTTTAAAAAAAAATTCTTTTTTTTTTTTTTTTTTTTTTTTTTTTTTTTTTTTTCTTTCTTCTTCCTTTTTGAACCTCTTTTTATCCCCTTTCTCTCCCCACTCACGATTTTGGATCTCTTCTAATTTGGCTAAAGCATATTTTCCTGGGGTTGTTGCCACCCTTTTAGTATTTTACTTGCCCCTTCATTTACTCTTATCTGGACAAAATGACAAGACGTAAAAATTCACCACAAAAAAAAGAACAAGAGGCAGTACCGAAGGCTAGGGACCTAATCAATACAGACATCGGTAATATGTCAGATCTAGAGTTCAGAATGACAATTCTCAAGGTTCTAGCCGGGCTCGAAAAAGGCATGGAAGATATTAGAGAAACCCTCTCGAGAGATATAAAAGCCCTTTCTGGAGAAATAAAAGAACTAAAATCTAACCAAGTTGAAATCAAAAAAGCTATTAATGAGGTGCAATCAAAAATGGAGGCTCTCACTGCTAGGATAAATGAGGCAGAAGAAAGAATTAGTGATATAGAAGACCAAATGACAGAGAATAAAGAAGCTGATCAAAAGAGGGACAAACAGCTACTGGACCACGAGGGGAGAATTCGAGAAATAAGTGACACCATAAGACGAAACAACATTAGAATAATTGGGATTCCAGAAGAAGAAGAAAGTGAGAGGGGAGCAGAAGGTATACTGGAGAGAATTATTGGGGAGAATTTCCCCAATATGGCAAAGGGAACAAGCATTAAAATTCAGGAGGTTCAGAGAATGCCCCTCAAAATAAATAAGAATAGGCCCACACCCCGTCACATAATAGTAAAATTTACAAGTCTCAATGACAAAGAGAAAATCCTGAAAGCAGCCCGGGAAAAGAAGTCTGTAACATACAATGGTAAAAATATTAGATTGGCAGCTGACTTATCCACAGAGACCTGGCAGGCCAGAAAGAGCTGGCATGATATTTTCAGAGCACTAAACGAGAAAAACATGCAGCCAAGAATACTATATCCAGCTAGGCTATCATTGAAAATAGAAGGAGAGATTAAAAGCTTCCAGGACAAACAACAACTGAAAGAATTTGCAAATACCAAACCAGCTCTACAGGAAATATTGAAAGGGGTCCTCTAAGCAAAGAGAGAGCCTACAAGTGGTAGATCAGAAAGGAACAGAGACCATATACAGTATCAGTCACCTTACAGGCAATACAATGGCACTAAATTCATATCTCTCAATAGTTACCCTGAATGTGAATGGGCTAAATGCCCCTGTCAAAAGACACAGGGTATCAGAATGGATAAAAAAACAAAAAAAACCCATCTATATGTTGCCTCCAAGAAACACATTTTAAGCCCGAAGACACCTCCAGATTTAAAGTGAGGGGGTGGAAAAGAATTTACCATGCTAATGGACATCAGAAGAAAGCAGGAGTGGCAATCCTTATATCAGATCAATTAGATTTTAAGCCAAAGACTGTAATAAGAGATGAGGAAGGACACTATATCATACTCAAAGGGTCTGTCCAACAAGAAGATTTAACAATTTTAAATATCTATGCCCCCAACGTGGGAGCAGCCAACTATATAAACCCAATTAATAACAAAATCAAAGAAACACATAAACAACAATACAATAATAGTAGGGGACTTTAATATTCCCCTCACTGAAATGGACAGGTCATCCAAGCAAAAGATCAGCAAGGAAATAAAGGCCTTAAATGACACACTGGACCAGATGGACATCACAGATATATTCAGAATATTTCATCCCAAAGCAACAGAATACACATTCTTCTCTAGTGCACATGGTACATTCTCCAGAATAGATCACATCCTCGGTCCTAAATCAGGACTCAACCGGTATCAAAAGATTGGGATCATTCCCTGCATATTTTCAGACCACAATGCTCTAAAGCTAGAACTCAACCACAAAAGGAAGTTTGGAAAGAACCCAAATACATGGAGACTAAAGAGTATCCTTCTAAAGAATGAATGGGTCAACCGGGAAATTAAAGAAGAATTGAAAAAAAAATCATGGAAACAAATGATAATGAAAATACAACGGTTCAAAATCTGTGGGACACAACAAAGGCAGTCCTGAGAGGAAAATATATAGCGGTACAAGCCTTTCTCAAGAAACAAGAAAGGTCTCAGGTACACAACCTAACCCTACACCTAAAGGAGCTGGAGAAGGAACAAGAAAGAAACCCTAAGCCCAGCAGGAGAAGAGAAATCATAAAGATCAGAGCAGAAATCAATGAAATAGAAACCAAAAAAACAATAGAACAAATCAACGAAACTAGGAGCTGGTTCTTTGAAAGAATTAATAAAATTGATAAACCCCTGGCCCGACTTATCAAAAAGAAAAGAGAAAGGACCCAAATAAATAAAATCATGAATGAAAGAGGAGAGATCACAACTAACACCAAGGAAATACAAACTATTATAAGAACATACTATGAGCAACTCTACGGCAATAAATTTGACAATCTGGAAGAAAATGGATGCATTCCTAGAAACATATATAAACTACCACAACTGAACCATGAAGAAATAGAAAGCCTGAACAGACCCATAACCAGTAAGGAGATTGAAACAGTCATTAAAAATCTCCAAACAAACAAAAGCCCAGGGCCAGACGGCTTCCCGGGGGAATTCTACCAAACATTTAAAGAAGAACTAATTCCTATTCTCCTGAAACTGTTCCAAAAAATAGAAATGGAAGGAAAACTTCCAAACTCATTTTATGAGGCCAGCATCACCTTGATCCCAAAACCAGACAAGGATCCCACCAAAAAAGAGAGCTATAGACCGATATCCTTGATGAACACAGATGCGAAAATACTCAACAAAATACTAGCCAATCGGATTCAACAGTACATTAAAAAGATTATTCACCACGACCAAGTGGGATTTATTCCAGGGCTGCAAGGTTGGTTCAACATCCGCAAATCAGTCAATGTGATACAACACATCAATAAAAGTAAGAACAAGAACCATATGATACTCTCAATAGATGCTGAAAAAGCATTTGACAAAGTACAACATCCCTTCCTGATCAAAACTCTTCAAAGTGTAGGGATAGAGGGCACATACCTCAATATCATCAAAGCCATCTATGAAAAACCCACCGCAAATATCATTCTCAATGGAGAAAAACTGAAAGCTTTTCCGCTAAGGTCAGGAACACGGCAGGGATGTCCATTATCACCACTGCTATTCAACATCGTACTAGAGGTCCTAGCCTCAGCAATCAGACAACAAAAGGAAATTAAAGGCATCCAAATCGGCAAAGAAGAAGTCAAATTATCACTCTTCGCAGATGATATGATACTATATGTGGAAAACCCAAAAGACTCCACTCCAAAACTGCTAGAACTTATACAGGAATTCAGTAAAGTGTCAGGATATAAAATCAATGCACAGAAATCAGTTGCATTTCTCTACACCAACAGCAAGACAGAAGAAAGAGATATTAAGGAGTCAATCCCATTTACAATTGCATCCAAAACCATAAGATACCTAGGAATAAACCTAACCAAAGAGACACAGAATCTATACTCAGAAAACTATAAAGTACTCACGAAAGAAATTGAGGAAGACACAAAGAAATGGAAAAATGTTCCATGCTCCTGGATTGGAAGAATAAATATTGTGAAAATGTCTATGCTACCTAAAGCAATCTACACATTTAATGCAATTCCTATCAAAGTACCATCCATCTTTTTCAAAGAAATGGAACAAATAATTCTAAAATTTATATGGAACCAGAAAAGACCTCGAATAGCCAAAGGGATATTGAAAAAGAAAGCCAACGTTGGTGGCATCACAATTCCGGACTTCAAGCTCTATTACAAAGCTGTCATCATCAAGACAGCATGGTACTGGCACAAAAACAGACACATAGATCAATGGAACAGAATAGAGAGCCCAGAAATAGACCCTCAACTCTATGGTCAACTAATCTTCGACAAAGCAGGAAAGAATGTCCAATGGAAAAAAGACAGCCTTTTCAATAAATGGTGCTGGGAAAATTGGACAGCCACATGCAGAAAAATGAAATTGGACCATTTCCTTACACCACACACAAAAATAGACTCAAAATGGATGAAGGACCTCAATGTACGAAAGGAATCCATCAAAATCCTTGAGGAGAACACGGGCAGCAACCTCTTCGACCTCTGCCGCAGCAACATCTTCCTAGGAACAACGCAAAAGGCAAGGGAAGCAAGGGAAAAAATGAACTACTGGGATTTCATCAAGATCAAAGCTTTTGCACAGCAAAGGAACCAGTTAACAAAATCAAAAGACAACTGACAGAATGGGAGAAGATATTTGCAAACGACATATCAGATAAAGGACTAGTGTCCAGAATCTATAAAGAACTTAGCAAACTCAACACCCAAAGAACAAATAATCCAATCAAGAAATGGGCAGAAGACATGAACAGACATTTCTGCAAAGAAGACATCCAGATGGCCAACAGACACATGAAAAAGTGCTCCATATCACTTGGCATCAGGGAAATACAAATCAAAACCACAATGAGATATCACCTCACACCAGTCAGAATGGCTAAAATCAACAAGTCAGGAAATGACAGATGCTGGCGAGGATGCGGAGAAAGGGGAACCCTCCTACACTGTTGGTGGGAATGCAAGCTGGTGCAGCCACTCTGGAAAACAGCATGGAGGTTCCTCAAAATGTTGAAAATAGAACTGCCCTATGACCCAGCAATTGCACTATTGGGTATTTACCCTAAAGATACAAATGTAGTGATCCAAAGGGACACATGCACCCGAATGTTTATAGCAGCAATGTCCACAATAGCCAAACTATGGAAAGAACCTAGATGTCCATCAACAGATGAATGGATCAAGAAGATGTGGTATATATACACAATGGAATACTATGCAGCCATCAAAAGAAATGAAATCTTGCCATTTGCAACAACATGGATGGAACTAGAGAGCGTATCATGCTTAGCGAAATAAGTCAAGCAGAGAAAGACAACTATCATATGATCTCCCTGATATGAGGAAGTGGTGATGCAACATGGAGGCTTAAGTGGGTAGAAGAATAAATAAAACAAGATGGGATTGGGAGGGAGACAAACCATAAGTGACTCTTAATCTCACAAAACAAACTGAGGGTTGCCGGGGGGAGGGGGCTGGGGAGAAGGGGGTGGGATTATGGACATTGGGGAGGGTATGTGATTTGGTGAGTGCTGTGAAGTGTGTAAACCTGGTGATTCACAGACCTGGGGATAAAAATATATGTATATAAAAAATATATGTTTATAAAAAATAAAAAAAAAAAAAAAAAAAAAAAAAAAAAAAAAAAAAAAAAAGTGAAAAAAAAAAAAAAAAAAAAAAAAAAAAAAAAAAAAAAAAAAATTTAAAAATTTTTTATTAACATATAATGTATTATTAGCTCCAGGGGTACAGGTCTGTGAATCGCCAGGTTTACACTTCACAGCACTCGCCATAGCACATACCTTCCCCAGTGTCCATAACCCCACCACCCTCTCCCTACCCACCTCCCCCTGGCAACCCTCAGTTTGTTTTGTGAGATTAAGCGTCTCTTATGGTTTGTCTCCCTCCCGATCCCATCTTGTTTCATTTATTCCTTTCCTACCCCCCAAACACCCCACGTTGCCTCTCAACTTCCTCATATCAGGGAGATCATATGATGATTGTCTTTCTCTGATTGACTTATTCCACTCAGCATAATACCCTCTAGTTCCATCCACGTTGTTGCAAATGGCAAGATTTCATTTCTTTTGATTTTGCCTGGACTTTTAAAGGAACATTTACTCATCTTGATCAAACTAATTTTATGGGATGTCCAGTTGATACAGAGTAAAGGAAATTTAAAAATATATCAGTTTTTTCCACCCCCTTAAATACAAGAGTAATTAATGCTTAATGCAAGAGATTTAGAAAAACACAATTGTAGATGAGTGGCATTTAAAAATAGTATATTCTTTTCTTAAAATATTCCATGGTGGGCGGGGTGGGATGAAGGGAAGGAACTTCACATTGAGGGGCTCAGGAGGGTTCAAAGAATAACACAGGAGATTGGACACATCTCCTTTTAGTATGTGTGGAACTGGCGTTAAGTCAGTTCCACCAAATGTAGAAATACGTACTGAAGGAAGATCTCTCTGGTGAGATCATTAATATGAGAGTAGATTATCATTTGAGAGGCTGGTTCAGGTTTGCTCACTGCTCTTAAAGTGCCACTGACTGTTGAAGTGCCACTGAATCTGATGGTCTCCTCCAAATTTTCATTGCTTCCATTAAACACAAATGTGCATGTACATGTTGGCTGCCAGGAAACCTGGCCCACTTACCAGGTACTGGCATTCCTTGGGCAAGTAATTGAAACTTTCCAAGGTTTAGCAGCATGACAATATAGAACCAGATTTGCTCCAAGGTCCCATTCAGCTCTAACCCTTTTATTCTAAGGCAATGATCTCATTCTGTCTCTGTTTAACCCCCATCCTTTCCTTTTGCCTTTAACATAATTACACTATTCTCAGTTCAGGTGGTGAACTAAGTGCTTTTCCAAACATATGAGTTTAAGGAGTGTAGGAATGATTTGAGATAATATAAATCCAGCCTGGAATCCAGAACAGATGTTTGTCAAATTGTCTTAATACATACGCGTGTGTTTGTATGAGGTAGAGGATACGTACAGAAGAGGGGAACTGATGAGCCAGCTTACAATTTTTAGTAATATTTGGAATGAGAAAGATTAGGATTGTACAGTACTTGGTGAGAATATGGGTTTCATAAAGAGAATAAAAACTGGCCATGCATACCTCAGGAGAGTTACTTCATTGCTTATAATTTTCTTTCTCATCTGATCCCAAAGAAGAAAAGTGATACTCTACAACAGCTGTACTCAGCCACTCAAGATCTTCATCTTCTCTTCTATGTGACTGTAATTTTTGTTATGTGGAGATAGGGTGTCTGGAAACTTCAGAGTTTGGGATCTGTTCTTTACATAGAAATAAAGCAAAAAATTCAGTAGAGACGTTTTTGGTAATGAAGTGGCGTATGCTTGATATCAAGCAATAACCAGCCTACAACCTGAAGACTTCTTCCTCCTGCACACTGATGGAAGTATTGTTTCACAAGTTGCAAAGGAAAACACTGCTATGCCTGGCTGCAGGGGTCTTTATTTGAAGACACAGATGAAATAATAGGTGTTTATGAGAAGATGTGGTGCCTGAACCACCATGTTTAATGTCATTGCTCTGGAAATGTCTATGATCCAAGTAAGAACAAAAAAGACTTTTCCAATGATATCTAAAACATGGCTACAGTGGTTCCAGGGGGAGCAGTTTCTTTCACCCCTCACTCTCACCTGGTGCAGCAAAAGGCCTGTCAGGAGAGGCAGGAAGGTAGGAGCGTATAGCTTTGGATGAAGTTCAAGGACCTTTAAATCTACACAAGGTGAAAAAGGAGAACTGGCACTTGGCTCCTTTTACCTGACTCCCTTTCCCCAAGGTCTGACGATTATATATTAAGAGAGTTTTGGCACTAGTGTGAGACCACGTGAAAAATCACTCATGGGTTGGCATTTGGATTTGCCATTAGTAGTGAAAGGTGAATGTAGAACAACTTCCAAATGACACTTCTCTTGTGTGTAAATAAGGATAGTTGGCATTTGATTTTGCTGTGTATTTCGAATCTGCAGCAGATGCAGTGAGTGAATTCAGTGATGGCTTTGGCCGTGTTTCTGAGGTACTGGGTGGTGGTAGCTGGAGATAGGAGAGACGTAAGAGCATGCAAAATGATGGCAACAGTGTCATTCAAGGCAGGATGCCTCTTTATTCCTGGCAACCCCTGCTGCACAGCTGTAGTGTGGCAAGGTAGGGGAGGGAGCAGGGAGAATGAGGGAGATGGCATTGCTGATGGCAAGAGCCCATCCAGCTTGCAAAAACTGGCACATCAGCTGGAGACTACAGTCCTGCCTCGAGCTTGTCATGGGATTACATATGATTTTACCACCTTTGTAGCTGTTATTTGTTCACTAGGCCTTTGACTAAATCTTCATACACGTAGGGATTAAAAGATGGGTGGCCCTTCATATGCTCATTCATCTGCCTTGACGGTAGATTACAACAGGAGATGCAAGTCTATCCTTTTAAATCACTTCGCTTTCAATGTAACTATCCTTTTAAATCAGTTCGCTTTCAGGATTCATGGGTTGCTTTGCTTCTTTTCATTTACAGATTTCATCTTTGCATTGATTGATTTCAATATTCAGATACATACAAGGATATTGATAAGTGCAAGTCACTGATAATTATATTAGGATTCTAAAGTAGTGGGATTGTGGGTAGCTTTGGCTCCAACTCTTTCACCCTCTTTTATTTTGGCCTTGAGGATGAAACTAGTTAGTCTCTCTAGAAAACAGAACTATGCTTGAATTCCAGTGCAACCACTAGGACAAATGCTAAAAAAAAAAAAAAAGAAGCAATCCAAATCCCCAAAAACCCTCACCTTAAAAAAAAAAGTATGTAAAATATGCATAATGAAATTTACAATTTTAACTATTTTTAAGTATATAGTTCTGTGACATTGACTACATTCACATCGTGGTATAACCATCAATACCATCCGTCTCCAAAACTTTTTTGTCTTGCTCACCTAAACCTCTTTGACCATTAAACAGTAGCTCCCCATGCCTCCCTCCTCTAGGCCCTGGCAACCACCATTCTGTTTTATTTCTGTATGAATTTAACTATTCTACATACCTCATACAAGCAGAATCATAAAATATTTGTCCTTTTGTGACTGGCTCCTTTTACTTAGCAAAATGTCTTCAGGGTTCATCCATGTGGTAGCATGTATCAGAACTTCCTTCTTTCTTAAGGCCAAATGAATTCCATTTCATTGGAAACTAATCACTTGGAAATTTTGTTGACATACTTCCGGCCCCGGCATCTGAAATGTTGGGTGGCTCCTGTGTACATGGCCTGTGAGCTGGGCGATTGCATTAGGGTGGGCCTTGTGTCCGTTCTGCATCTCACCTTTAGCTCTGAGCATGAGTCTTGGCACGAGTAGATATGCGGAAAATATTTGTTGCAGAAATAGGGTATTCTGAACTGCAATGAGGTTGGAAGAACATGGGCTTCTTACAGATCCTGTATTAGGGAAGGTTAACTGCAGTGTGAGATGGGGGTGAACTCTACATTTTCCCAACAAGTGAAGTACCAAGTCAGTCCCGGAGTTCTACATATTTATTGATTTCTTGCTGAATGGGGCTGCTCAGTGCCTCAGCCTAATCTCTAGGAGAAGGAGATGAGCCATGTTTACTTCAAATCACCTCAGGTTCATGCCAGTCTTTTAAATGCTAATGTTTCTTTAGCTCCCAGGGGGGGAAAAAATCTTTTCAAATTAGCTTTTATTAAGGGTTACAGTGCAAGGATTTAAAATGAAGTTCTCTTGGGACGCCTGGGTGGCTCAGTGGGTTGGGCAGCTGCCTTCGGCTCGGGTCATGATCCCAGCGTCCTGGGATCGAGTCCCACATCGGGTTCCTTGCTCAGCAGGGAGCCTGCTTCTCCCTCTGCCTCTGTCTGCCTGTGCTTGCTCTCTCCCCCACTTTCTGATAAATAAATAAAATATTAAAAAAAAATAATGAATACTAAAATGAAGTTCTCTAGACGACATAATTTATATTAAAATTTATATATGCAGAAATAGTTCATATGCACATAATATAAAAACTTGTATACTGGGATGACACTTGTATGCTAGGACTTGTAGACTACACTTTTTGCTGAAGTGTAGAAGAGACAGGTTTATTTTTGAGTGTGAGTGTGAAGGAGAAGAGGTGGATAGATATGAATTATTTAAGGACCTGAAATTAGTAGCAGTCGAGATCTACTTGAGTATATTATGGAGTGGCTCAATTGGATGGCTTGACACTTTTTTGGTATTAATAAAATGCTATGCTTTCCTCCTTTCTTAGTTTCTTGGTTTGAAGCTTAAGTTAAATAGCATCCTGAAACTCATTTGTGTTTAAGATAAAGACAGAATTTTTACAGTGGGTCTTATGATCTTTGTGAATATTCTTTTGGATAACAAAACTGGTCAGGAACTGGGATAAATATCCCTATGGTAGCTGAGGCCCTCTTTCAGCTAATATCCTGGGAGCAAATAACTTAATAAAGACTCATAACTATTCAGGTCAGTAAACTGATTTCCTCATTTAGCTTACGGAAAATGCAGAAAGAATTTTGATAAACTGAGCTTTGAACTAAGAGAATGAGCTCTTCCCTTGCATCAGCGCTTCTGATTGGTGCCTGGCATTACTTTCCACTCATCGGAAATGCTTCCCTTTCTTCTCCATCTCACTAGATCCTCTCTTCCCGTCAGCTTTGCCCTCTTTCCCAACACAGCTATTGTTTTTAGAGCCTACACATGTTGGTTCTGCCATGTTTTAGGTTTTGGTAATGATCCTGTTCTTCGGGGTTAGTCTGCTTGTTCATAAGAAATCAGCCTCCATTAGCTTTGCTACGCCTTTGTCTGATTCTGATAATAGACCTTGTCGTTGTTCCTTGTGATCAAAGCTTGTATTATTGCCTTCATTCCACCTTGTCTAATAGTCTGGTTATTCTGGGCCTGGGCTCCTACTTGTTTTCTCTGGAACTGCCTAGTTGCCTGGGTTTTAATTTACCTGCTGACATATCTTGCTAATGCCAAGAATTTTAGTTACTCAGACATTTAACTACTGGTTGCCTAGATAGGTTTGCCCACTTGATGTTCTTTACCCAAGGACAAAATATCTTTCAACTTGGGAAAGTCTGTTTAGTCTTTGTGTCCTAACCTTCCTTAATATGGCCATTTCTGCTTGAGCTGAGTCCTGATTTGGAGAACCATTCGGTGGCAAAATTATCAACATCTGTGCTTTTGATCACTGAACTATGAATGTCCTGGTTAACCTCTGTGTCTCAGCCAGTTGTTCAAATGTGCCATTTGAACACAATAAAATAATGTCGTTTCAGGATGTTAACTCAATAGGGGTATCTGTTTTAGCCGGACTGCCTCTTTTTGGCCTAAAATAGAATTTAGCCATGTCTAAGCAAGGGTCACCAATAACTTTTCTCCATTGCTTAAGTCTTACCTTCTAATGTGATTCTGAACTCACCTTTAAAAGCACAGCAAGCATTTTTGATTTGCTCATTGTACTTTTCATTGTATTGATTCTAGAGAAAATATGCATATGCACAACATTTTGTATGTATTAGAAGTTCATGGACCCCTTTAGAGGTTAATAGGTGCAGCTCCAGAGGTCACCATAATGCTGTGATGGAACTTTCCCTTACTCTTATGATCATTATATAAACCATGTAAAGGCAATCTATAAATGAGATGAAAAAGGATTTTCCTGATTAAAAGTCTCTCTTGGGTTAAAAAAAAAAAAGAGATGAAAGTTGAAATAAGTTAGAGCAGAATGATGCTAACATTTCTTTAGCATTATGGGTTCTTGGATTTATGCTGTTTGGCTTGTTGTTACTACACTGATAGTTTTATGAATGTTGCTTTTTAAAAACAATCTATCAAAAGCTACATATGCATGGAAGGAATGTGAAAAAATAAGAAAAGCATTTATTTTGAATAGAATGTTATTGTCAAAACAATTTTCACTTGTATGCATGCAGTTACAAATGATATAAAAATGAATGTTGGCTAGGAACCATAGACCATATTTTATTTAAAATAATTTAGAATTTTCTTGAAATTTAGATCTGGAATATTTTAATTGGAAGTTGAAGAATTATAGCTAGTCCAGTGGTTTATAAAATGTATGAGATATGAAAACCTCTTCAAAGGACATTTCACTGATTTGTTGCCAAGTTTCTATAACCAACCTATAGATAAAGATAAAACGAGCTCTTATTTCACCATTATTTGCAGTATTGTGACTTAGTATTTATTATCTAGATGATTCTGTTCTTTAAACTACTTATTGAAATACATTTCAAAGTGGTCCAACTTTGAGAAGATCATATGTTTAGAATTCCCACACTTTAAAAATATTTATTGAGGATTCAACACTTTTTAAAGAAGATCACTTTTTTAAAAAAAGATTTTATTTATTCATTTGACAGAGATCACAAGTAGGCAGAGAGGCAGGCAGAGAGAGGAGGAAGCAGGCCCCCTGCCGAGCAGACAGCCTGATGTGGGGCTCGATCTCAGGACCCTGAGACCATGACCCGAGCCGAAGGCAGAGACTCCAACCCACTGAGCCACCCAGGTGCCCCAGAAGATCACTTTAATAGAGGACAAAATCTGTAGTACATTCATAGACTTTTACAGCTGAGGGACCAGGAAGGTCTCCTGCACCAACTGTCTCAGGTGGAGCCCCAGGGATGGCATGTGGCTAGTTCAAGTCTCTGATCCATTCCTGCATTTGTGCTACACCAGGCTGCCCGGGGTGCTCTTAATCACCACCCCCGTACAACCTCTGCAGAGAGCTTCGGCTATTTTCCTTTATTCCTTTTCATTTTTCTTCTCAAGTTAAACCTTACACAGAGTTTGTTCTCTGATAGGAGTAGGTGCATTGAATAACTACAGCATAGCTGGCAATCAGACTTCTGACCTTGACACGGAAGTGCAAAACAAGCGGTCAGCTGATTGGATTAGCTAAGTGGGGTGAAAAGCTAGGAATTCCATGCAAACAGCCTATGTAAATGTTAAATGAGAAGAGATCTGGTTTCCAGGTTGTAGTAATGATTCGCTGGTTTCCTAGTGGAGGTCATTTGAAAGGAAAGGGAGCAGTGATGTCTGTACCTGGACAAAGAAGGATTAGAAATGATTAAAATCTGGCTTCACTTAGGGCTTATTCTAAATAAGCAAGTTTATATATGTTCTTGTAGGCACTTGATATAAATACACTAGGCATGAGGAGACCATCCTAGGAAATGAACAGAAAAGTGCAGTGACAAAGGCATACACCTGATAGGAGAGCAAGATAGCTGTACTTCATGTTTTTGGCATTATAGAACCTTGCCTATGAGGAAGCTGGCGTATAGTGAAAGAAGGGAAGATACAAGTGTCCCTGATTTAGGGCATTTTTTATGCAGTTGATTCCTCTAATCAGAGAAGTGGGTAGAAGCCAGGTCCTACTTGCCCCTACTTAACAGATTTGTTGAGCATACTTCATGGGATGAGAAATGCTTAGATGATGGGCTCTCTCAGAGCACTTCCATTACCATAGGGAAATGCTTGGGGTTACTGAAGTAGAAGTGTTTTTAATTTCTATATAGAACTTTGTGTGGAGTAGGTCACAAGGTAAAATGAAAACAGAGTGGTACAAAGAGCTCATGTTTTGGAAACAGAGGAATATGAGCTTAGATCCTGGTTCTTCAGCTCACCATCTATAGGCCTTAAGACAAGTGACAGCCACTCAAAGTCACAGCTCCTTTTTGTAAAATTGATTAGTAATGTTAACTATTGAAATGAATTTCCCATGAAATTAGTGAAACTTAGTTGTTGAAGCAACCTGGGAGGGGCACGAGCCATGTGTTTCCATGCCATATGTTTTAATTAAGCCCCTTTCCATTCTGATTTCTCCTCTATTATACCTCCTCTTGTGTGGGGTGGCATCTAAGTAGCCATTTGGGTTTAGTGGTATGTGTTTATATCCTTTGTGTTTATAATTTTGTATTATTTTCTTATTTTTTAAATCCTGGTACTATTTTTCTTCTTAAGGAGAACTCTCCAAATTGCATAAACTTTATGCCTCACAAAACCTGGGTCTGCCCTGGTTCACTTCATAGGATTCTTACTATGATTAAATGAAATAACCATGTAAAGCAGTATATCAGTTTTTTGTTGCTGTAAACAACCCACCTTCCAAATTTAGTGGCTTAGAACCACAGCAGTTTGCTCACAATTCTGTTGATCAGAACTTTGGCTGGTGGTTCTTCTGGAGAAGAGGTCAGAGGTGTTCACATGGCACAGCATTGCTAGAGGGAGAGAGTGAAATGTTTGCAAGGCCTACAGCTCTCCTAGAACGTCTTGTGATGTATTCTGCTTGTGAAAGCAAGTCACAAGGTCACCCAGATTTAAAGGGTGGAGAAATAGAGTCCACTTTTTGATTAAAGTAGCTGCAAAGAATTTGTGGCCATTTTCAATCTACCACAAACTCTGTGCCTGAAAAGGAAGGTGATATAGGCACTTGATATAGGCACTTGATATAAATACACTAGGCATGAGGAGACCATCCTAGGAAATGAACAGAAAAGTGCAGTGACAAAGGCATACACCTGATAGGAGAGCAAGATAGCTGTACTTCATGTTTTTGGCATTATAGAACCTTGCCTATGAGGAAGCTGGCATATAGTGAAAGAAGGGAAGATACAAGTGTCCCTGATTTAGGGCATTTTTTATGCAGTTGATTCCTCTAATCAGAGAAGTGGGTAGAAGCCAGGTCCTACTTGCCCCTACTTAACAGATTTGTTGAGCATACTTCATGGGAGTAGCTTTCTTTCCTTCTTCCTCTTCCAACCTTATTTCTGCTAAAGTAAATAAACATGAATTGAAGAGAGGCTTCCAGGAAAGAAGAGGAAAGTAAATAAGGCTTCCACCAATGTGTCTGAGATTTAATATTCTAATTTCCTTTTTCCCCAGTTTTACTGAGATATAATTGATATGCAGCACTGTGCAGGTTTAGAGTATACAGTATAACCGTTTGACTTACGTATATCATGAAATGAATACCACAATGAGTTTAGTTAACATCCATCATCTCGTATGAGATAAATATATATGGTGAAGATTTTAAGATTTATTTTATTTTTAAGTTTTTTTCCTTCAAGATTTTATTTATTTATTTATTTATTTATTTCAGAGAGAGAGTGCATGTGAGAGAGAGTACAAGTTGGGGAAGAAGCAGATGGGGAGGGAGAGGAAGAGAGCAAGAATCCTAAGCAGACTCAGGCACTGAGTACAGTATGTGGGCCTTAGTCTCATAACCTGAGATCATGACGTGAACCCAAACCAAGAGCTGGATGTGTAACTGAAAGAGCCACAAATGCACCCCTGGAATTTATTTTCTTTCCTTTTTTTAAGTTAAAAATTTTAAAAAGATTTTATTTACTTATTGGAGAGAGAGAGAGAACACAAGTGGGGAGAGAGGTAAATGAAGTGGGAGAGAAGCAGACTCCTTGCTGAGCAGGGAGCCCAGTGTGAGGATCACCACCTAAACCAAAGGCAGATGCCCAACTGACTGAGCCACCCAGGTGCCCCTAGAATTTATTTCCTATGGATCATATAGCAGTGTAAATTATAGCTATCATGTTGCAGATTATATCCCTAGTAGTTATTTATCTTATGAAGTTTGTGCTTTTTGACCATCTTCATTCAATTGCCCCTCCCTGTAAATTTGTAATCTGTTACTTAAATTAAATAGAATTTTAAATCTGTTCATGCTTTTTAAAAATAAAATGCTTAGAATTTTTATGGTATTTAATAACATATTCATATGGGGCATTAAATGTTTTGCCTTTATTAAGTGTACATAAAAGAATTTGCTAAAGAAAATTTGGTTTTGTAATGAAAGTCTATTAATAATTGAAAGTACAGAAAAAAAGATGTATTTAGCAGTTTATTAATAAAAACTCTGACACTCTTCTAGTTTAGTGTAATTGTATACATGGCATTAAAAAGATCCAATAAAGTGGGGCACCTGGGTGGTTCAAGTCAGTTAAGTGGCTGACTCTTGATTTTGGCTCAGGTTATGATCTCATGGTACTGGGATCAAGCCCCAAGTTGGGCTCCATGCTCAGCAGGAAGTCTGTTTGATAGTCTCTCTCTCTCTCTCCCTCTCCCCCACTTCCAGTCACACATGTGCGTTCATACTCTCTCTTTCAAATAAATCAATCTTAAAATAAAAAGAGCAATCCAATAAAGCCAAATTCCATGATTTTCCTATGTAAATGACAGTTAATTATCTGCTTATTGAGTAATTAAATCAATGGGTCTAATGATAGATGAGTTACATGCTGTGTTTAATGATTAAACAACATCTATAACTTTTAAAAGCCTGTTAAGTGGTTATGAGAGTCAACCAGGTCCTCCTGATGATATATGATCATAATAATTATCATCAAAACTAAAAACAATCATTTGGAGAGTGAGTTTGAAGCACTTGTTTTTTATATAGTTGAAAACAAGAAATGTTTCTCTTATGAGTACTAACTTGACTTTATGACTCTTGAAGAGACAGTAATGAGTGAAAAGAGATACAAAAATAAAAGGAAAAGGAAGTATAAGCTTTTGGTTGTCTTTAGGTTCTTAGGTTACAAAGGACAGAAAATGAAAAATGGGAAATTACTTGTTCATGTGAAGGGAGAGTCAAGAGGAAGATGTTTAGGTAGAGCTGGATGCAGGGGGAACCTTGTAGGATATCAGGACCCAGTTTTTCTCCCTCCATGATTTGTGTCTCCTTCATCTGTGCTGGTGTCAGTCTCAGGCTTGATATGGGAACAATTTGGCTGTAGTTGTTTTCCCTGTATCTTAGGTTTAAGTACAGTGGAAAAGAGTAGTTGTTTAGAAAAAGATCCTGAGATTAGCTCTGATTAGTTGTGCTGGGTTTGGCATCACACTTCTGTCCATCTCCAGACAAACGGTATGACCAGGAGGATGGAATACATTAATTATCTCAGACCTCTTTCATGCTTCACATGCTTTTCTTTTGGAGCTCATCCCAACAGCACAGACTGGGGTTGAGAAAGGGTAGATTGGGGGCTGTTGCTAAAGTGAAGATGAAGCTATGATGGCAAGCCAAACACTATCAAATCTATTATAAATGTTATGTGCATATTCCTGACAAATGGTAGAATCTCCATAATTTGAATTAGAGATAGCTGTAAGCAAAGGATATTTTAAGTACTTTTTGTGTGTAGTTTTTTTGCTTTCATGCCTCTGCTAAGTAGATACAGATAAGAATTAACACTTTTCCCCAAGGCATTTATTAATGATTATGTTCCTTCCACCTGGTTATTTAGCAATAATAGCATTCCTATTTTTATGGATGGCAGACACTGTGTATGATAAAGAGGCTTGATACTATTTATAAAATATAGTATTGGACAAATTTAGAAGAAAATGCTCCCCATTAAGAAATTTTGTAAACTGTGTTCAGAAGGTACTCAAAATAGATAACTATATTTATTTTATTGGCACAAATACATTTTTTAAAGATAGTCTGTGACAGTTTAGTCTGATACCAGATAGATATATGGGATATATTATTTCATGCTTTTGGGAAGCTTTTCGTATGACACAATTTATAGAGTTTTTGGACACAACTGATTAGAATAGATATATTAATTTATTTTACCTATTGGTAAAATTCAAGTTAGTGTATGAATTAGTTTCTGCCAATTTGGCTTATTTAAGATGTTTAGGCGGCTTTATAGCATAAGGGTATCATGAGTTTGCCTTTTATATTGTCACAGATTAGGGGTGCCTGGGTACCTCAGTGGGTTAAGCCTCTGCATTCGGCTCAGGTCATGATCTCAGGGTCCTGGGATCAAGTCCAGCATCAGGCTCTCCACTCAGCAGGGAGCCTGCTTTCACCTCTCTCTCTGCCTGCCTCTCTGTCTCCTTGTGATCTCTGTCTGTCAAATAAATAAATAAAATCTTAAAAAATATATATTGTCACAGGTTAGTGTATAAATAGGTGATCATGTATTCAATCACCTAAACTGGGACATTATTGTAAACAAAAGGGGAAAATTACACTGGGAGACCAAGTGTAATCTAGACAAATCAGGGCTTATAGTTACTTTATGTATAAACAATATGATTTTTATTTACTGTAAACTTAATATTAAATTCTCTACATGAGGCTTAACAAAAGGAAAACAACTTGTTATGTACAAGAGAACCCCCAAATAAACTATCAACAGATTTTTGAGCAGTACCTTTGTACACCAGAAAGGAATGGCATGGTATATTCAAAGTGCCGAAAGGAAAAAAAAAAAAACAAAAAACAGCCAACTGAGAATATTCTACCTGGCAAGGTTATCATTCAGAAATGAAGGAGAGATAAAGAATATTCCAGACAAGCAAAAACTAAGAGAGTTTATTATCACTAAACCAGCCTTACAAAAAATGTTAAAGGGACTTTTTTAAGCTGAAAAGAGAGGGTGGTAATTCCTAATAAGAACACATATGAAAGAATAAATCTCACAGGAAAGGTAAATATGTAGTAAAGGTAGTAGATTAATCACTTATAAAGCTAGCGTGATGGTTGAAAGACAAAATAGCTATGATTACAGTAATTAGTTAAGGGATACACAAGATAAAAAATATGTAAAATATGACATCAGAAACATAAAACATGGAGGGGGCAAGTAATGATGTTGACTTTACAATGGGATAAAACTTCAGTTGTTATCAACTTAAAATAGATTGTTATACATACAAGCTGTTATATGTAAGCCTCATGGTAACCACAAAGCAAAAACTGATAGGAAATACACAAAAGATAAAGAGAAAGGAACATAAACATACCACTAAAGAAAATCATGAAACTGCAAAGGAAGAAAGAGAAGAAGAAAGGAACAGAGAGGAACTACAAAAGCAGCCAAAAAATTTAACAAAATAGCAATAAGTACTTACCCATCAATAAGTAAATGTAAATGGACTAAATTCTCCAATCAAAAGGCCTATAGTGGCTGAATGGATTAAACAGCAAAACTCATCTATATGCTGCCTACAAGAGACTCACTTTAGATGTAAGTACACACAGAATGAAAGTGAAGGATGGAAAATGATATTCCATGCAAATGGAAACAAAAAGAAAATTGGAGTAGCTAAGCTTATATCAGACAAAATAGATTTTCAAACAAAGACAGTAATAAGAAACAAAGAAGATTGTTACATAATGATAAAGGTGTCAACCCAACAAGAAGATATAACATTTGTAAATATTTGTACACCCATTATAGGAGCACTTAAATATATAAAACAAATATTAACAGATCTGAAGGGAGAAATAGACAGCAATACAATACTAGGGGACTTTAATAGCTCACTTACATCAATGGATAGATCATCCAGACAGAAAATCAATAAGGAAACATCAGACTTAAATGACACATTTGAACAGATGGCCTTAACAGAATGTTACATCCCAAAGCAACAGAATGAATCTTCTCAAGTGCACATGGAACATTTTCCCAAGATAGATCATATGGTAGGCTGCAAAACAAATTTTAACCAAATTTTAAAGGATTGAAATCCTATCAAGTATCTTTTCTGACTACACTGGTGTAAAACTAGAAATTAATTACATGAAGAAAATGGGAGAATTCACAACTATGTGGATTAAAACAAAGTGCTACTGAACAACCAAATAGTCAAGGAAGAAGTCAAAAGGGAAATAAAAATATATCTTGAGAAAATAAAAATGGAAATGTAGTGTACTAGAATGTATGGGATGCAGCAAAGGCAGTTCTTAGAGGCAAATTCATAAAATATATGCCTACTGAAAAAACAAGAAAAGTATCAAATAAACAACCTAACTTTACACCTCAGGGAACTAGAGAAAGAAGAATAAACGATGTTCAAAGTTAGTAGAAGAAAGGAAATAACACAGATTAAAGCAGAAATAAGTGAAATAGAGACTAAAAAACCAATAGAAAAGAAAATGAAGGAAAATGAACTGGTTCTTTAAAAAGATAAACAATTATTTTTTGTTTAAAAATTATATATAAATAAAATAAACCTTTAAGTAGTCTCACCAAGAAAAAAGGAAAGAGGACTCAGGTTAAAAAAAAATCAAATAAAAGAGACATCATAACTGTTACAAAGGATCATGAGACTACTATGAACAATTACATACTAACAAATTGGACAACCTAGAAAAAAATGGGTTAATTCCTAGAAACATACAATCTACCAAGACCAGATCATAATGAAATATAAAATCTAAACAGACCAACTACTGAATCAATTACTAAAACAGCAAACTAATTACTAAATAAGGAAACTGAAGCAGTAATCAAAAACTTTTCAACAAAGGGGGTGGGATTATGGACATTGGGGAGGGTATGTGCTTTGGTGAGTGCTGTGAAGTGTGTGAACCCTGTGATTCACAGACCTGTACCCCTGGGGATAAAAATATATGTTTATAAAAAATAAAAAATTAAAAAAAAAACTTTTCAACAAATAAAAGTCCAGGAATAGATGACTTCACTGGAGAAATCTACCAAACATTCAAAGAAGAGTTAGTACAATTCTCAAACTTCTAAGTATTAGAAGAATAGAGAACTCTTCCAAACTGATTTTTCAAGGCCAACATTACTCTGATATCAAAACCAGACAGGGCTCACGCAAGACAGGAATAGGCCAATATCCCTGATAAACATAGATGCAAAAATCCTCAGCAAAATATTAGCCAACTGAATTTGCCAATACATTAAAAGCATCATATACCATCATCAAGTGGGATTTATTCAAGGGATACAAGGATGGTTCAACATTTGCAAATTATTCAATATGATACATCCTATTAACAAAATGAAGGATAAAATTCATATGATCATTTCAATAGACACAAAAAAGTATTTGTTAAAATTCAGCACCCATTCATGATAAAAACTCTCAACAAAGTGGATATAGAGGGAATGTACTTCAGCATAGTAATGGTTATATATGATAAGCCCACTGCTAGCATCATACTCAATGATGAAAAGCTGAAAACTTTTCCTTTATGATCAGGAATAAGACAAAGATGCCCACTCTACCCACTTTTATCCAACATAACTTTGGAAGTCCTAGCTAGAGCAATTAGGCAAGCAAAAGAAATAAAAGGCATCTAAACTGAAAAGGAAAAGGTAAAAAAGTGCCACTATTTGCAGATGACATGATATTATATGTAGAAAACCCTAAAAACTCCAACAGAAAACCATTAGAACTAATAAATTCAGTAAAGTTGCAGGTTACAAAATTAATACATCCAAAATTTATAGGATTTCTATTAAACAATAATGAACTATCAGACAGAGAAATTAAGAAAACAATTACATTTGAAATTGCATCAAAAAGAATAAAATAACTAGGAATAAATTTAGCCAAGGAGGTGAAAGACCTGTGTATTGAAAACTACAAGACATTGAAAGAAATTGATGGCCCACCTGGTGGCTCTTTTGGTTAAGTGTTTGCTTTTGGCTCAGGTCATGATCCTGGGGTCCTAGGATAGAGCCCTATGTGGGGCTCCCTGCTCATCAGAGAGTCTGCTTCTCCTTCTCCCTCTGCTCTCCACCACTCATGCCCTCTTTCTCTCTCAAATAAGTAAATAAAATATTAAAAAAAGAAAGATATTGAAGAAGATATAAAAAAATGAAATCGTGTTCTGTGCTCATGGATTAGAGGAATAAATATTAAAAAAATTCCCAGAAATAGAGAGATTCCCAGAAATAGAGAGCCCAGAAGTAAATGTAGGTATATGTTGTTAATTAATTTATGACAGAAGAGCCAAGAATATACAAAGGGTAAAGGACAGTCTCTTCAATAAGTGATGCTGGGAAAAGAATGCAAAAGAATGAAACTAGACCACTATCTTATAGTATACACAAAAATGAACTTGAAATGGATTAAAGACTTGAAGAAAAGACTTGAAACCATAAAAATCCTAGAAGAAATTGTAGGTGGTATGCTCCTTGACACATGTCTTGGACTTTTTGAATCTGATATGAAAAACAGTGCAAAAATAAATAAGCAGAACTACATTAAAAAGCTTCAGGAAAGCAAAAAAGCATCAATGGAATGAAAAGGCAACCTACTGATTGGGAGAAAATATTTGCAAATTATGTATCTAACAAGGGGCTAATAACCAAAATATATAAAGAACACATTCCAAACAATCTGATTAAAAACTGGCAGAAGATCTGAATAGACATTTTCCCAAAGAAGATATACAGTTGGCCAACAGGTACATGCAAGGTATTCTACCTCATTAATCATCAGGAAAAATTAAATCAAAACCACAATGAGATATCACCTTACACCTGTTAGAATGGCTAGTATCAAACAAGATAAGAAATGACAAGTGTTGGCAAGGATGTGGAGAAAGCAAAACCTTGTGCACTGCTGGTGGGAATGTAGATTGGTGCAGCCACTATGGGAAATAGTATGTAGGTTCCTCAAAAATTAAAACTTGAACTACAATATGGATCCAGAAATTCCACTTCTGATATCTGTCTGAGGGAAATGAAAACACTAATTAAAAAAGATATATGCTTATTTTTCATTGTATGTGTCATGTTCATTGCAACATTATTTCTAAAACCAAGTTATGGCAACAATCTAAGTGTCCATTCATAGATGAATGGATAAAGAATGAAATCTGACCATTTGTGACAACATGGTTGAACTTTGAGAGCATTATGCTAAGTCAAATAAGTCATACAAAGATGAATATTATATATATGTATATATATATATATATATATATATATATATATGTATATGTATAGGCTGCCAGAGTTGAGGAGGGGTGGGGATGGGTGGGAAAAAATTGGACTTATCAAAACGGATGACTTTGGTGCTTCAAAAGATCACCATTAGGAAAATGAAAAAAGTCATTGGCTTAGAGAAAATATTGACAAATCACATTTTTAAATAATGGATTTGTATCTGTAATATACAGAGAACTAACTGAATAAGTCAATTTTATGATTTGTAAATTACATATATTTTTAAAGATTTTATTTATTTATTTGATGGACACAGATCCCAAGTAGGCAAAGAGGCAGGCAGAGAGAGAGAGGAAAGGAAGCAGGCTCCCTGCTGAGCAGAGAGCCTGATGCGGGTCTTGATCGGAGGACCCTGGGATCATGATCCAAGCCAAAGGCAAAGGCTTTAACCCACTGAGCCACCCAGGTGCCCCGAGAATTAGTTTTTTGAGTGACAGATTTAGCTCTCCAACTATGTCTCTGATCACTTACTAGATTAACTTGGAGTGCACAAGGTAAACTATGAGTGTAATGCCTGATAAATGTTTCTTGATAACCTAATTGACAATACCTCAATAAGGCAGTGGTGTTTGGAAGAACACTGAGACGGCTGCTACTGTTGTCCCCTCCTGGCACTGTGATTTCAATATATTACACAGAGGCTGTCTTTCCGATATCCTTATCTATCTGGGTGGCATTTGATTTTTGAACCAAAGAGTGAAGAAAACAAATCTCATATTCACTCTTCCCTTTTTTGGGCGCCTGGGTGGCTCAGTTGGTTAAACAACTGCCTTTGGCTCAGTTCATGATCCTGGAGTCCTGGGATCGAGTTCCACATAGGTCTCCTTGCTCAGCAGGGAGCCTGCTTCTCCCTCTGACCTTCTTCCCTCTCATACTCTCCCTCACTCTCTCTCTCTCAAATAAATAAATAAATAAAATCTTTAAAAAAGCCCCCAAAACTCTTCCCTTTTTTGTTGCTCTATTTCTGTTGTTTATGTTTTTTTAAAGAGTAGAGTCTCTTTGTTATGTATAATTTCTGTTCTACTACAGCAATTTAGTGATATTTAGTAGTGTGAATTCATATGTCAACATTTTTAAAAGCTATAAAAGCATGTTAAAACCTAGCAATTACAAAAACAGTGGGGATCTTCCTTGTGAAAGTATAGGGCACACAGTACTAACTTCTAAGTCCTTTGTATGCTCTTAATACTAATTACATCTTGATCTGAGCCACTTTACATTAAGCTATTTCATTTAAAGTTAGTTGGATCTTGAGCCCACTGCTCAGAGACCCTCTAATTCTGTATAATGGCTTGGACTTTAGTGCTCAATCAGTGCTAGAATAAGGTAATAAGCAGTGTGCAACTTTTTGTAATTGAAGAATCTAAAGTAGAGCAAGGTAAAGTGGCGTATTGCAGGGTGGAGTTCAGAATAAAACCCGAGGTTGTAGTTGCCCATCGCAGTGCTCTGGTGGGACACCTCCTCTGGGCCTGTGGTGTTCAGTGAAACTGGAGAAACTGGCATGGGAGGCAGGTCAGACAGTTTAAAAGGTGAGTTACAAGTAGAATATTTTAAGGAGAATTTCTCAGCACTAGAGATATTCTAACTAGATTCTGAGTCTCTTTATTAAACTATCAAAAAAGACCCCCAAGCCAAAAAAAAATAAAACAAAACAAAACAAAACAAAAAAACCCACAAACCCCAAGGCTAACTTAAAAAAATTAGAGAATAAACCTTACTTCTTGTTAAAAGTTTGAAAAATATCAAGATGTAAAAGAAAATAAAAGATTCCACAATCCACCACCCAGAGATATAGCTTGTTTGTGTTTTTATATGGTTCCTTCTAATTTTTAGTTTTTTCCCTTTTCTCAGAGTATATATATATATATATATAGGCACTTAAACATTACAAAGCAGGGGTCACATCACACCTAGTTTTGAAATCTGATTTCTAAAATGTAATGTACTGTTTGGCTTGTTTTGATTATATTCTTAAATTATTATCACGTATACATTTTGCGTTGAAATGTGATACAGAGATGTAATTTGTTTAATGATTACCCTACTTCTTTTTAAAAAAACTGATATAAACACTGTGTGATTCTGTGGCTGTTTCTATACTATACATTCTTTGACAGAAATATAATTTTTTAAGATTTGGATGAGTATTGCCAAATTGCCCTCAAAAGTATTTTTCTCATGCATTTCCAGCAGTGTATGAGAAACCAATTTTCCTGTATTCTCCACAACAATGGGTAATTATAATTTTTAAAATCTTTTCCAAATTTACTAGGTTAAAAAGTGGTATGTTATTGTTTTAATTTAGATATGTTATTGTTTTAATTTAGATTTATTTGGTTTTTAGTGAGGTTAAATATTTTCTCATGTTTATTGCCAATTGTATATTTCTTCTATTGTGATTTGCATATATATAACCTATGCGCTTTGGGGGTTCAGTTCTTTTTCTTATTGATTTTTAATAACTTTTTTGTATTAAGAAAAGTAACTTTTTCTGTCTTACATGAGTGAATATTTTCCTCTATTTAATATTTGCCTTTAATTTAAGGGAATCTTTATTTTTTAAATTTTTGTTGTTTTTAAAAAGGTTTCATTTTAAAATAATCTTTACACCCTGTGTGGGGGACTTGAACTTATAACCCTGAGATCAAGAGTCACATGCTCGACTGATTGAGCCAGCCAGATGCTCCTTTAGGGTATCTTTTTGGAATAATGAACAAATGTTTTAAATTTTAACGGAGGCAGATCAGTCTGTTTCTGCATGATAAATTCTACCTTTAAATGTGTTTTGAGGGGCACCTGGGTGGCTCAGTGGGTTAAAGCCTCTGCCTTCAGCTCAGGTCATGATCCCAGGGTCCTGGGATCGAGCCCTGCATCGAGCCCTTTTCTACTACCTAAAAATTGCCTATTATCCCAATTTTGAAAAGGAAGTCTTCTTTTGCGGCATGGTTAGTGAGGAGAGTACGGGTGTTAGAGTGATCAGAGGTTAAACCCCTGTTACTCCCTCTGATGACGGGGGGCCTAAGGTTCCCCACCTGTAAAATGGGGGCAATAGGTATCTGTCTACCTTGCAGGATACTAGACTATCAAGGATGATTTTGGTAAATGCTTAGTATGTAAGTATTGTTCTTATATTACTTTTCTTAAGATGCTGTTCAGACATCTATAGGGGTTTCCTTTTGCCTTCTCTGTTTGACTTACAAGGACCTATTGGTCTGGCCCTTCTCTATGCCTATGACTCTTTCCATCATTTGTTCAATATGTCATCTTACCACGTGGCAGGCCTGTCCCAGGTACCGTTCTAGAGACTAGTGATAAGTGATCAAGAAAGCAAAGGAGACCTCTGCTTTTGTGGAACTTATCTTTTAGTGGTATAGTTAGATTAAAAATTAATTAATAATATTTCCAGTTGGGTTAAATACCACAGGAAGACAAAACAGGGTTTTATGCTTGAGGTGGTTGACATCTGAGCTAAGATCTCAATGAGGAGAAGGGCGAGGGAGCCTTGCCGAGTTCCAGAGAGGAGTAGTCCAGGCAGGGCAAACAGGAAGCACAAAGGACAGAGAGGCAGGAATAGAAATCAGTCCAGAGGGTCTGGAGCAGAGACAGTGATGGAAACAAAACAAAACAAAAACAGAACATAGGAGATGGGACTCATAAAGACAGGCAGGGGCTACATCGTATAACTTCCCAGTCTGTATCCCAGGCCCCTTTCAGACCATCTTCTCACAGACCTCTACCCTGTCATGCCCCCTAGAGGCCTTTGCTCATACTGCTTTCCTTTTATTTTTGTTTTATTTTTATTATTTATTTTAAAAAGATTTTGTTTATTTATTTGACAGACAGAGATCACAAGTAGGCAGAGAGGCAGGCAGAGAGGGTTTGAGGGGGAAGCAGGCTCCCGGCTGAGCAGAGAGCTTGATGCGGGGCTCCATCCCAGGACCCTGGGACCCAAGCCAAAGGCAGAGGCTTTAACCCACTGAGCCACCCAGGCGCCCCATGCTGCTTAGCTTTTAACTGAAATGTTTTTTCTCCTTTCTGTGTTTCCAAACTCTATCCATTCTTCAAAGCCTGGCTGAGGGTTCATCTTCTCTCATTTTGAATGAATGTAGCCCAATTGGTCTCTTTCTCTGAGATCCTGCTGCTCTTTTGGCTGTATTCATAGTTTTCTGTGTGGTTTCCCCCTGCTGCCCTCACTCCCACCACCACCTGCTAAACTGAGATCTCCTTGAGGGTAGAGAGGGTAGTCTGACACTTCTTTTGTGTCCCTCTGTACTTGTTTGTTATAGTGTTGGGAATACCTTGGACACATCAGTTGCTATTTTAGATAGAAGCTTAGGATCAGTGCACACTTCTTGAGTTTACCCTACTAAAATCTTCAAAAACAATTTTGACTTAAAAAAACCCCAAAGATAGATGGAAAACCCTAATGAACACATTAAAATAAAAGAAACATATTGATGGAATCAAACGTCATGCTTCAAGTGATATATTTTAATATTTTAAATATTTATTGTAGATTAACATGAGCAAAATTGAATAGCTAGGCAGAAATTTATGATAGCTTTTCTTAGATGCAACACTAAAAATATCTTGAACATTTGCGTTGGCTGAAAATGTTCTGAAGAAAGCTTCGGTTTTCATTATTTTTTTAAAAAGAGAATTATATTTCCCAGTACTTTCACATTGAATTAATTTGTCACTCATTCTAGTGGACAAACAAAAATAGCGAATTTACGGGAATGTTGTTGTGGCAGATGCTGTTAGCCGCCACCCTTTTCTCTGGGACCTTTCACTCTGCTCTGGTGGGCTTCCAGCTGTCAGGATCTGCTTCTCTGTTCCTGAGAGTTGCCCCCCAAAGGCCACTTTGTCCATAGTCAGTATGTATGTGGTTCTGGGGAATTAATATTCTCACTTCCTCAGCAGGCCTCATCCGCTAACTCTCTAGGGCTGGTGTATAAAATACCCCCAGCTCTCTTGCCGTCAGATGAGAGAATCCCGAGACTGTGTTTTGCTCCATTTCTCAAGGTTTCCCTAGGGAATTCACCCCCAGGCACCTGCTGCAGTAGCTGATTTGAAAGCTCACCCTTCATTAAGTGCCTTCCCTTCATTTTCTCTCTTCCCCATTTACCTACCATTGCCCCCTACCCTCCCCAAAACAATTTGCACTTGAATCCTTGTCTTGCAGTCTGTGTCTGGAGAACCCAAACTTAATCACAACATGACACATTATTGTGTTTATACTTCCAACACCTCCTGGATTAACACTGTGGAGTGCATGGTTCAGGAGTTCTCAAGTGTTTTTAAAGCAAAAGAAGGCCTTTTAGGATCGATAGTTCACACTAATGGACTGGAGGAGTTATCTAGCATGACCCAAAATGCATTAGCAAACACAGGAAATCTGACCTTTGGAAGAAGCCTCTGACCTGAGCCTGAAGAGTAAGACTCCAGTTCGAGTGATGAAACTTCCTTATGCTCTGTCACATTGGTTTGCCTTTGCTGTTGAGCTAGTAGTCCAGGGAGGAGGGTTTTTGCTATGACTTTTTGACTCTTGCATTTCCCTCCTTGCTTGACTGATGTTGGCAATGATCTCGTATTTTATTTATTACTAGAACCTCCCCAGTGTTACATACATACGTAGTGAATACTTGTTGATCAGTGGGCTGCTATGTGCCGGACTCTGTGCTGTCAGGAACTACATCAAATTTTGTTATGTTCGTTACTCTTAGCCTCTGTGGTTCTCTTTTGGGTCACGTACGAACCTGCTGGTCTTTGTTGCTATCACCTTATAGAACATTGTCAAATATTGGCAAGATTAGCCTCTCATTATTTGTTTTTGCAAACTAGAGATAAGATAGTGGTGAAATAAGTATGACTTCTGACCTTTTGTTTCAACTCTCATTAGTTCTGTGCAGTCTTTTGAGTGGAAACCTACATACGCTAAGGAGGTCTTGCCCAATTCCGTGGCAGCAGCCTGGCCCGCTCTTCCTGACACACCCCAGGCTGCACTTGATGTTCTGGCTGTGGTTTGCTGGAATGCCCAAGGCAATAGTTACGTGAAAGCTATCATCCTCTCCCCCCTGCTCTGCTCAAGGGTTTCCAGCATGGCTCACCATCCCCAACCAGATGTCCTTATCACCAATTCTTTTCAGATGCCACTCAAAAGAATGCCACATTGATCTCACAGAAATGCTCATAAAGCATTTGAGAATTGCTATATGCCATGAATTGCTTGTCTTAGTTTAGAGTCATATCTCTCCAACTGCCTTTAATCATTTTAGTGACAAATCTATGAGTATATTGTATACTCTACAATGACATTGATTGATCCTATAAGTAAAATACGAAAAAGGGCCAAGGAATTTTATAATTGAAAAGACTTTCTGTCCCATTACCACTGCATTATTTGTTAGAAATGGGTATGGTCTTAGCTATTATAACTCCTTCTGGAAGTTCTGTAAACCTTTTGTGTCCAGTCAAAACTCTATACTCTACATATGCTTGTGAATATTGCTTCAAGCTAAACAATGTTCATATATATACATTTTCTATTTAAACATATTATTAGGCATTCACTGGCAAATAGACTGATTACGGATTACTGCAGCATCTTATCAGCTGTTGCTTATCTGGCAACCTCAGCTAGGTGGAATCTAGCCAAGAAACAGGTAAGAAGCTGAACTTACCCTGTGAGATGACCTAAGAGATATTCCAACGTCTATGCAGTACCTGTTCTTACATACTTTATTCACTAAAAAGCCCCTTGAAAACCCCCATGCAAAATCTGTTCTTTTTAAATTTAATTAATTTTATAACAAATATAACAATAATTGTATTAAATATAATTATTATTTATTATTTTATTTATTTTTAATTTTTAAATTTTAAGTCCAGTAGAGTTAACATATAGTGTTAATTAGTTTTAGGTATACAATATAGTGATTCAGCAATTCTGTACATTACTCATGACTCATTGAGGTAAGTATATACTCTTAATCCCCTTCACCTCTTCACCCATCCCCCTCACCTACCTCCCTCTGGTAACCATGAGTTTGTTCTCTATAGTTGGTTTGTATCTTTTTTCTTTGTTCATTTGTTTTGTTTCTTAAATTCTGCCTATGAATGAAATCATACAGTGCTTGTCTCTCTTTGACTGACTTACTTCGCTTAGCATAATACCCTCTAGATCCATCCATGTTGTTGCAAATGGCAAGATTTCATTCTTTTTGATGGCTGAGTAATATTCTGTTGTATGTTTATGCCACATAATCTTCATCCATTGATCTATTGATGGACCCTTGGGTTGCTTCCCTAATTTGGCTATGGTAATAATGCTGCAATAAACATAGGGGTGCATATATCTTTTCAAATTAGTGTTTTTCATTTTCTTTGGGTAAATGCCCAGTAGTGGAATTACTGGATCATAGGTTAGTTCTATTTTTAACTTTTTGAGGAACCTCCCTACTGTTACTGTTACTGTACAGCGGCTACACCAGTTTGCATTCCCACCAGTAGGGCACAAGGTTCCTTTTTCTCTACATCCTTATCAATACTTGTAGCTTCGTGAGTTTTTGGCTTTAGATGTAGTTCCATTAGTTCGTCTTTGCTTTTCTTTCACTTACCTCAGGAGGCATATCTAGAAAAATGTTTTATGACCAATGTCAGAGAAATTACTACATGTGTTGTCTTTGAGCATGTTTATGGTTTCAGGTCTTACATTTAGGTCCTAGATCCATTTTGAGGTTTTTTTTGTGTATGGTGTCAAAGTGTTGTTTTGTATTTTACATACGATTTTAATAGGTGTGGTTTAGTTATATAATTTTCTGGTCAATAGCACATGAGAAGAGGGAGAATAGACTACCAGAGAAAAACACCAAGAAATTACACTTTTTAATATTTTAAATAGGTTATTAAATTTTGTGGAAGAATGGGTTTTTTAGTCGAATATAATGATAAAACTGGTAACAGTTGTGTTAGAAGGCTTCTAACTGACCATTTATTGAATGCCTGTTAATATGTCAAGCAATGCCGTGCACTCTTTACAAATGTCCTCTCTTTGCCTTTGAGATAGACATTATTATTGCCACTTAAAACAAATAAGAAAACTGAGGCTCATATAAGTGAAATGGTTTGTTCAAAGCCAAGTAGTAATTGACTGAACCAGAACTGATTTAAAATCCTCAGTCATGGGATGCCTGGGTGACTCAGTTGGTTAAGCGGCTGCCTTTGGCTCAGGTCATGATCCCAGCATCCTGGGATCGAGTCCCACATTGGCTCCTTGCTCAGCGGGGAGCCTGCTTCTCCCTCTGCCTCTGCCTACCACTCTGTCTGCCTGTGCTCGCTCTCTCTCTCTCTCTAACAAATAAATAAATTTAAAAAAATCTTAAAAAAAAATCCTTGGTCATTTCTGTCATAGCAGGTTGCCTCCATACAGAACATTTCCCTGATGAACTTAATGGAATTATTGTTTTAAGAGAAATACGCTCCTTAGAGGGACTTAATTGTAACCTCCTGTGGCCCTCCTGAATTTACATCTTGTCTTTTTTTGCCCGTGAATGGATATATAGAAATCTTGATTATTTTGGTTTATATTTGTATGAACAACTTTCTTAGTTCGTGTAGATTCAATGAGTGACTTTACTAATACTCTTTCTGGCCGACACCTGATGCTTTTTTGACTCGTGGAGGCATATACTTGGTCTTTGAATGTTTGTGGTGAGGGATCATGTGAGGGAAGGAGTGTACGGAAAAGCAACAGAACCCCTTTCGAGATAATTGTGGCCATGGCAACTGGTGGTATGGTGATTAACGAGAACTGATAGTGATGTGAATGTAATTTATTTGCTGAGCCATCACTGACGCAGAGGAGCAAAATAATGGAGACAGGCATGACTGACAGAAGTGTTTCTTTTAATCTCTCGCCAGCTCTTAATACCATTGATTTCTATCCATCATGTGAAAACAGTGGCAACAACCTATGGTACGATGTATGGTGCGATTGTTAGTTTCATGGGGAGGCTTACATAATTCAGAGATCACATGAAAGAAAACCGTGTTATCTTCTAGCGCTTGTCTGATTTAGTAAAAAGATTGCAAACATACATCTTTTTCATGATGCTATTTATTAGAAATGATAAGTGATAGAAACCAAACTTTGTCAAACATGAAAGGTTATAACAATTACTTTGTGGCTGGGAGGCCAAGTGCTATGGAGTTTTTGTTTTCTTTCTGGAGTTAACTGGTTTTAGTACTTCCAGTGAACTTTAGCTAAAAATGAGTTTAAAAAAAAAAAGTTAATTAGAGTTGTTTTATGCCAGAATGAGAATCAGCAAAGCAGGAAGAAATTGGAATAAACTCTAAGGGGATGTTTTCCTGTTTCTGGGATCTTTGATTTGTTGTGAATTCTGAAGTAGTCACTTACTACTATCAATCCATTTGATTCCAGAGGGATCGCGTGTAAGAAGTAGTGACGCGTGTACAGGCTCCAAACCTCTATCATGAGCCGGGGTGACGCTGTGTTTTGATTTTAGCATAAAATGTTCTATTTCAGTTATTTATTTTATAGTTCCCTTTTTCTGGAATTACAGCCCCACCCTTAACCTGTTGAATCAGAATCTCTTGGTTTATGGTCTAGAAATGTCCATTTTAAATATAATTCCCAGGTGAGTTTCATGAATGTTTGAAAACTGTAGCAAAAGTCTCCTAAGTGTGATAGCACCTCCCAATTATGTGGCATTTATAAGCTTCAGAGAATGTCACTCTGTTTGTTGGAGGAGAAAAATGAGAGAAAAGTGTCAACCTGAAACATGGAGCACTTTGAACCTTTTTATTTTATTTCCAAATAGAACGTTTCCAAATATTTCAATCCCAACTGCCTTGGCCTAATTGTGTTTCTTTAAGATTCATATTTTCCTTGTGCTGTAATAGAGTTCTTTCTCCTCAGGTGTGGGATTGAAGTGGGGTGGATGGGAATGACACTTCCTAGAACAGAGATTCTTAAACAATATTAGAAAAACTTACCCTTTACCCTTCCCCCTCTCTCACTCTGATCATTCTGATTCACTGTATCAGGTAACTGATTCAAATGTGTGCTCCTGGGTAAGACATGGCTTAGTCTTTTCGAACGACTATAACAAAGTGCCATAGACTGAGTGACTTATAAACAACAGAAATTTATTTCTTGCAGTTCCGGAGGCTCGGAAGCCCAAGGTCAAGTTGCTGGCAGATTCTGGGCATGTTTTATACTTGCTAGCACCATAAACATTTTTCTGGGTTGAAAGACCCTTTTCGTGGTTTTCAGATGGCCATCTTCTCTCTGTACCTTCACATGGCAGATAGAAAACGAGAGAGTTCTCTGGCATCCTTTTTATAAGGGCACTAATCCCATTCCTGAAGAATTCCCCTTTATGACCTCATATAATCTTAATTACATCTCGGAGGTCCCATCTCTTGATACCATCACATTGGTGGGTAGGCTTTCAATGTATGAATTTTTCAGCGTATGAATTTGTAGGGAGTGCAAACATTCAGTCCTTAGTAGAGTTATTTTTTTAGAGATCGAGTATGTGACCAAGAGTGAATATATTGTATTTGTGTAAAGTTCCATGTTTGGGGGGCGGTTCTTGGGCGGCTCAGTTGGTTAAGCATCTGAGTTGTGATTTTGGCTCAGGTCATGATCTCAGGGTCATGGGAATCTGCACCAGATGGGGCTCTGTGCTTTGCTGGGAGTCTGCTTGAGATTCTCTTCCTCTGCTCCCCACCCCCAAATAAATAAATAAATAAATAAATAAATATTAAAAAATATCTATCCATGTTTGGGCTTGTGCTAGAGTTGGGAGTACTTTCTCGGATCTACCATGAAATAAAGAGACTTGACACTTACCTTCAAGTAGGAATGAGGAGATGCATTTTAATTTCTGGACCCTACTTTAGACTTATTCTGAAGATTTAGTTGAGGGATGTGAATGGCCTGTGGAGCTGCAAACTCACTGGCTTGACCCCAAGCAGATCTCATGTTGAGGCTGGGAAAAAAAAATCCCTGGCCTTCTCCATAGCCCTGGCTTCAGATATCTCTTGGACCAATTCTCAGGATGACACTCATAAAGCAGGGGGGGGGGGGGGGGGGGGGAAGTAGGCAGTTGTAGCCTCCTGAGACCAGAGGAGTAGGATAGGGCAGAGGTTCTTCTGTGCTTATGGGCAGTAGAATCCTACTTGGGAAGTTTGGTGAAATGGATTCCCAGACACCAAATTGGATCTTCTGAGGGTAGTATGTTAGTTTCCCAGGGCTGCCATAACATATTAGCCACAAACTTGGTGGCTTAAAAGAGAAGTTTATTCTTTTACAGTTCAGGAGGCTAAAATCAAGGTGTTGGCAAGGTTGGTTCCTTCTGAAGGCTCTGAGAGCATCCATCCCATGCCTTTCTCCTAGCTTCTGATGGCACCCAGCGATCCATCATTGTAAATGCACCATTCCAGTCTCTGCCTCCTTCACAGTCCTTTCTCTCTGTGTGTCTTCTGCCCTTCTCTTCTAAGGGCCGCAATCCTCGGATTTATATCCCTCACTTCCCCTAATCAAGGATAATCTCATTCTGAGATCCTTAATTATTTCTGTAAAATCCCTTTTCCCAATTAAGGTCACACTCACACCTTTTGGGTAGACATATCTTTGGGGGGGTCATTATTCAACCCACTACAGGTAGTGTCTAGGGACTTGCATTTAAACAAATTTCCTAGTGATTCTGATACAGATAGTTTGAGGACTACATTTTGAGAAAAAGTGGGATGGACATGTCAGTCTCTGGGGTTGCCCAGAATGGATTCTTTTGCACCATAAACACTTGAAATAGCAAATTGTTGTTAGGCTTTTCTATCACAGTAGCTGTGAAATATTATTAAAATATTTATTTATTTATTTGAGAGAAAGAGAGAGAGAAAGTGTGAGTGCTGGGGAAGGAGCAGAGGGAGAGGGAGAGAGAGAATCCACAAGCAGACTCCTGGCCGACCCCAGAGCCCAGCATGGGGCTAGATCCCAGGACCCTGAGGTCATGACCTGAGCCAAAACCAAGACTTGGCTGCTCAACCGACTGAGCCACCCAGGTGCTCCCGTAGGTGCCAATTATTGAGCGCTGTTAAATGCTTTGATGTACATGATTTTGTTTAATATTCACAGTACTCTGAGAGAGATATTATGGTCTCATTTCAAATGGTTAAGGAGCCACCAATTACTTAAGTGACAGTGTGGGGATTTGAATCCAGTTTTCTGATGGCTAAACCAGAACACTGAACCACATTGATATGCAATTTCTAAACACTTTATTCATTTAGGCAAAACCTCCCCAGGAAGCCTTTGCAGTCTCACCACCCTGCCACTCCAAACAACAACCCCAAACAAAAACAAAATCTACAATGGAAATGAAGTGAGGTGGTCTCCTTGGTGGCCCCTCCTCCAGTGTTCTGCGCAGGCTCTGATCAGTCTGGTGGTCACCACTCCGCTGATAAGATAACTGGGATTGCAATGCGGATGTGTCTGAGGAGGAAATCTGTGCTTTTTCCCCAGTACAACATCATCTGCCCCCCTACCAAGGCTCTGTGAAGCTCTTTAGCCAATCAACCCTGTGACCTTTCTAAGCACTTGCCTTCAGTAGGTGACAAGCTGGGACCGGTACTCAGCTCCTCTGACTTCTCGTTTGCTCAGCTGTGCAGCAGCTTTATTGTTGTCAGGACTAAACTCCTGTCTGGGTTAAAAACGTTTTGTGAACAATTCTTTGACTAATATTTACTATGTAGGAAGGCATTAAAAAAAGGTCAGTTGACCTGAAATAGTTTGTTAGGTTTTTTGACCTGGCCCAATCCAAGAGCTTTCTGCTTAGTTCATCGGGTTCTTGAGTGACCTTAGTTTAGGTAGCAAATTTCCTGCTCCACGCAAGGAGAGGAAGTTCTTTGAGTTAAATGCAGCAAAGTCAACATAATAACTAATCACCTATCTAATTAATTCCTTTATGCTAAGTTTGGAAGGCTCTTAGAATCTTAAATCTCTTTCCTGCCCGTTTTCCTCTCTCCCTCCCCATTCATATTCTCTCTCGGTTTTCTGTCTTTCTCTGTTTTACTTCTTTAAACTGTTGGTGGACATCAGTACCAACCATACGTTTATACCAGACATATGATTGGCATCCCTTGTTGGGAGGTTTTTGCACCCTAATGGGTAAGGACTGGCCAAAAATCCGGGTTTGTATTCTAGCTCTACCATTTACTAGCTTGTGACCTCGTGCAGGTTATTCAACCTCTTTAAACTTCGGCTTTTCCATTTGAGAAACGGGGACAATGATGATTATGGGGATAGTGTTAATGCCCCCTCACAGGATGATTGAGAAGATCAGATGAGGTAATCCTTACAGAGGGTTTGGGACATAATAAGCTTCTCAGTAAGTGTTGGGTACTTTTGTGATGATGGTTATTATAAAAATTATTTTATTTTTGCTGTCATCCAAATTCTGCTTTCTCAATTTTGTTTAAAATATATAAAAAATGAACTTGAAAAAAATATTTCTTTTAATAGAAAAGAAGCCAATGACTACAGGATGATAGACTGAGTACAATTATTTGGAAAATCATGAAAAGGCTCTTAATAGGTGGTAGCATCATTCCAGGGGGCCTCACATGAATAAGCATTTGATCAGTGTAGTGTGGCAAGAGCTGCTCCTATTATTCCTTTTTCCTGAGGAGGAAACAAGCACAGAGAAATCCTATAACTTGTTCAGAAACTTTTACAATGTACCATGTTACAGTAACTCCAGTATTTCAACAGAATAATAGAGGGGACACTTCCAAATTACTATTTTTAATTATAAAATTATTCAACATAGAGCGTATGTTTATTCAATAAAAATTGTTCCCTACAAAGTTTTCAAAAAAACTCTTCTGTTAATACACACATCACAAACACTTGTCCTTTGTGGGGCACAGGTAAAAAGCCTTAGTATCCTAATCTCTAGGTAGGAATCTACAGGCACAGGGTGATCTTTTCTTTCTGGTGGCTGCCAAGGGCACATAACCACCATGAACTCCGTGTGCCTGGGCCCAATGGACGGCATGGACCCTGTAGTAAGACTGTGCCATCAAGCTGTGATGGTCAAGTTCCTAAACTCTGTCGGGGAGAACTCCCTTGCTTGGAGAGGCTCTTTTGGGCTGTTGCTGCTCACAACCAGGCTATAATTGGCCTCTGCAAAGTAGCAAGCATGTGGGCTATGCTACCCCCCCACCCATCTGGCTGTAAGTTTTACGCATATGCAAATAATGGAACCCTTATTTGTGGCTATCCCTGGGACTTATGAGTCACAACTCATGCTTCCGTACGGTCTGCAATGTCACACAGCCAGGGGCGGGGGTGGGGGAGCAGAGCACTCAGATTCAGGAGGTCAGTCTTCGTTGCCTTACCGCTGTGTCAGGCCACCTTCCTTGAATAGGAAAATCTTAAAAAAATGAAACAAAACAAAAGGCCTGAAATTGGAGTTTCAAATCTTTGCCAGGTTCTTGGCACACCACAATCAGGGCTTAAATGGTGATACAAAACATTCTGGACAGTGGATTGAAAAAATAAAAACAAACCTTTGAAGTTCTTAGCATTTCTAGTTGTTTACTTGTTTGTGTGTTTCTTGTTGATCTCCCATGCAGTTCATTTCATTTTCATACTCCATTATTAACTGATAACACTTTCTTCTGACAGGAAATAATTTTTGTATTTGCTAGCATTAACATGAGTAACACAATACGATTAATATATCTAGAATGGTTCTCTAACCAAAATGTAAGCATGATTTCAAGCAAGCTTTTGAAATTTTACTTATAATTTTCACTTAAAATTTTTTTTACTTAAAATTTTTATTTTTACTTATAATTTTTACTTATAATTTTTTTACTTATAACTTTTTATAATTTACTTATAATTTTTTTTATAATTTTACTTATAATTTTTTTTTTTGCCCCTTTCAAAGGTGAAGATAAATGGGTAAGCCATTTGTTTGTTCATTTATCCAAGCATTTATACTTCATTCAGTGGGGAAAGGAAACTACATTTCTGAATATTGCAATTTGAAGACTGATAAAATAAAAATAACTTATGAAAATATTTTTCTTTTTAAAGAAAAAAGTAACATTATTAAAGTTTAGAATTTCTAAAATATATAGATAAGCAAAAGAAAAAAAAATAATCTCTTTACCCAGAGCAAACCATTGTTATACTTGTTTTTTAAAATGAAATATTTAAAAAAAATTATTATTTATTACAAGAAAATATGTTGACAGAAAAAGAGATTATCTCTTTAGACTATGATAAATTTTCCAAAAGAGGTCTGAGGCCTACAAACAACTAAAAAAAATTAAGAAAAATTTCATCTGAAATGTTAAAAAGCAAAAGCAAAAGAAATTAATTATTAAATGTTTCTTATGGACTGTTTTAATTTTAGATTAAGTTAATGATTCAAAAATATTTTTATGTTATGTAGAATAGTTTTGTGTTGGGATGCAATTTGCATACAATACACTGAAGTTTCCTATACATTTATAGTGCACAGTATATTTATGCTTGCTTTTTAGGATTTGGAATATAAATTTTTAATTGAAATTTATAAGAGTCAAAATGGTAATCTCTAACAGTAGAATAAATAATGTCTTGCATTATTATACTGAATACTGTGCAGCAGTGAAAATAAGTGAACTACAGCCACGTAGAACCACATGGATAAATCTCACAAATACAAATGTTTGTCTGAAAGAAGTCAGATGTACTGTGTGATTGTATTTATGTAAAGTTCTAAAAAAGGTATAACTAAACTAAAGTTAGGATATTCAGGATCGTTAGGAAGTCAAGTATAGTTAGGAAATCAGGATATTTGTTACTTTTGGGAAGACAGCAGGGGTTAGAGGTTGGGTGAGGCAGAGGGGAACATCAAAATAGTTAATTTATTGATCTGAGTGATGCTTACATGGGTATATTCACTTTTTAAATTTTTTTAAAAGATTCTATTTATTTGAGAAATATTTTGAGAGCACATAAGTGGGGGGAAGTAGCAGGCAGAGGGAGAAGCAAGCTCCCCTCTGAGCAGGAAGTCTGACTCTGGGCTTGATCCCAGGACCCTGAGATCGTGACCTGAGCCAAAGGCAGAGACTCAAACAACTGAAAACACCCAGGCACCCCTTAGGTACAGGGTCGTCACTTTTAAAAATAATTCATGAACTTCATTTACATTTTGTGCACTTTGCTGTATGTATGATATACTTCAATATAAATATGTAAATAATTATAAAAGAAATCATATTTATTTTGATGTCTACTCTTTGCTGGCTTTATAACATTCAGTCTGACATATTATTTCCTCAGGGAAACTGATCTACTTGCTGTTACTCATTCATGGTTTTCAAGAATGCATTGGGTGGTTAAGAAAAAAAGTTGGACTGCTACTATTTTGTTTTTTTTCCCTATTGTGATAAATTTCCAAGTCACTTAAATATTTTCTAGAGCGTTGATAAATTTTATTAATTCTTGTGTACAACAGATGTGTGAGATAGGCTGGTATCGCTGTCTCCATTGTTCAGATAAGGAAAGTAGACACAGGGTAGGATGAATGTTTGGCCAAGCCTGGATCTGGAATGGCAGTTCTTTTGACATTTCTCTGTACTGTCTGATTATAGAGCTCTGCTGCAGTCCTGAATATCTCGCAGTTTCTAAAAACCTTGGACTACCAGGGAAAAAGGTTTCCATGAGCACATACAGGCACAAAATATATAAATGTGTTTTTATAGATTAAATTTACATTTGCATCTAAGAGTAATGCCTAAGCACACTACAAGGATGGAAGGTACTGACTGATTCAATAAACATTTTCTGAGCACAGGGGATTGTGCCCACCTCCATGGGGACAGACCCCAGAGATATGACAATAATCAATGTGATAAGTGACATGATGGAGGTTTTGCACAGGATTTTGGGGGGACCCACAGAGAAAAGGGCCAGTAGCCAGCTTCATATGAAAAGTGTATCTGGGACAACTTCTGAAGGAGGGGGTGCTTGAATCTAATCTTAAGTATATGAAGCTGTATTTAAAACTAGATAGATCAGTTAGATTTCCTACCTTTCTCCCTTGTGATATTTCCATTTCCCAATTTTAGGAAACTTCAGATTCTCAGACTATGTACATATTTCTGATTTGAAAACAGCAGATTGAATTTTCAGAAATGGCAGCTGGAAGGTAGACTCCTCATTAACCCTTTGTTTTTTCTCATAGGATCCAGCAGTGTTACCACACCCTTGTGGAGTTGGCTTCTTAGACTTAAATTTTTTAAAGCAGTTTTAGATTCACACAGCCCAACTGAGAGGAAGATTAGAGACTTCCCTTCCCCAACACCGACATAGCCTCCCTGTGATCAAAATCCCTAACCAGAGCATACATTTGTTACCCTCATGAACCTATATTGCCACATCATAATCACCCAGAGTTCATAGTTAACATTAGGGTTCACTCTTGGTGTTGTAAATTCTATGGATTTGTACAAATGGAATTGACATTATCCATCATTATATTTCATATATATTTTCACTGCCTTAAAAACAGCCTCCTTGTGTTATGTGAAAGGGGCTATTTCTGGTAGGAATAAATTTTCTTTAGTTTGATACCGTATTTGCTTTATTTGTCAGCAAATCCAAAGTGCTTGGAGCTGTTAGGGTACAATGTTATTAGCTTGTTTTCTTCCAGCCAAAAGGCAATCCCCTCAACTCATACATAGTAAATTCACTGCAATACATTCCCATTCAGCTGCCTCGGTGTCTTTTGATGGTATAATGCTTTTCAAAAATAGGCTCTGCCATGGATTTCATTTATAGGCATTTAAATGAGCTTAACATTCCAGGGGGGACCATTCCATGTATTTAGCCTATTTGCTAAAAATCAGGCAAGGTCTGAGACAGTTTTGTTTGTCAGGATCTGGATGTCTGCATCACTTCTTATTCTTTTATCAGGTTTAGTACATGATTTCTTGTTTGTAAACTGAGGTCAGCAGACCTTTAAACCAAATCTCAGCATGGAGATTTCAGTTAAAGACGGAGAACGGGAAATAGCATCAAAACCTTTATGAAGAAGTATTCTTTTGCATTCCCCAATAGGAACATAATCCTTACAGCTCTCTATGGCAATTACTAAGGTGGCTTTTGAAAATATTTTATAATTATGCTAGTAGTAGTTGAGGTGATAAACACGGTAACTCCTTAAATCCTGTCTCTTTTTAAGTAGGTGTGCCTTGAACGTTCAGGTGGGCGAACAGAAAGAGGGCATTGGTGAATTATAAATCAGAAGAGGACTCCTGAGGGCTTCTGTGTTTATTCATGGATTGTGAAAGTCGATTAGACCCTTAAACAACATTAATAAACAAAATGGAAACACTACTGGCCATCTTACATGGTTGATGAGGGACATATCTTTTTGACAGTGATACTCTTGACACTTCACACACAAACTTTTTCACAATCACTATATCCGCTTCCGGCCTGACTCATTTAAAAATTATTGTAATCCCTCAAGCCATGAATATATAGAAAACATGAGAGAAAATGCAATGCAAATTATACTGTCTAATTTCCTTCGAGCATATCCCTGATGAAACAACTTTTCTTGGAGGCTGGCCGAATTAAACAAAAATGAAACTACTATAGTGGTTTGTGTGGGCGGTGGAGTTCTTAAAATGATGGGCTCTTGGTGGACTTGTTCAAGGAGTCCTTGATATCTTAAAAAATTTGTGCAAAATGTGGAAAATCAAAAACATTTTTCTCAGGGCTACGCTGAGTCCTCCCACTTTATCAGTTCTTGAAAGAGTTAAGGACCATACCGGGTGATTAAACCATATGGAGCAGTTGTATATTTATTAGAATAGTGGGGTAGTGTGGGATAGTTGGAAAAATATAAACCCAGTCTGTAAAATACACCCATGTATATGGCAACAAAGACTTGAAAGAAAGGCACTTAGATTTCTGGGAAGGCAATAGAATGATTACCTATGTTATTAAAATATTTGCATCGATTACTTCATCCCTCTTGGTAGAGAGATGCAAAATTTATTTCACTCTGTGCCATGTTGTTTGTTCTGTAGAACAGTGAGAGAAATAACACTTGTTCATTAATCAGAGCTGTGTGTGTAAAATTGAAGAGTTTTCGTTTGGACTTTTTTTTTTTTTTTGTTTCTTCTTCTGTTGTGCCACACTTTGTTTGTACTGTATCACAGACCAAATAATGGTTAACCCAAGGGTGGCTGGTAGTAGCAAGCATTTTTTACCTGTAAGGTCAGTGAGAATGAGCTTATTATGATTTTGAATGGGTTACTTACTCATCGCTTGGAGAATTGATTGCGGCTGTTAAGTACATTTGCTTTTTGTTAAAAGCAAAACGACAACGTGTAATTAAGGTCCAAGCCATCTTTTGGGATATCAATGTGTTTTAATGGATATTTCCATTTTCTTGGGTACACGCAAGCATGATATCTTTAATTCAGTGACGGAAGCACTTCAGATAATGATTTGTAATCCTGGATCTATGAAAAAAAATTGCATGTTGGTTGTTGTGTGTGAAAAATTTGTTGAAAAAAGTATGGTATGGTAGAAAAGTCGGTGTCCTCCTTAGGATCCAAATGAAGTCTCCAAAACATCTTTAAGTTGTCCTTTGACTAGACTCCCACAGTGATCTCCAAGAATGTGCATTTACCAGTTGCGCGGAGGGTGAGTCAGGAAAATTTTACATCTTTCCTTCTCCATAGTTTCCCTGAGATCTCAAACGGCAGCCAGCTGGCTGAATCATGTGTCCACAGACTTGTTTGTATTTGGGCCAGCAGTGCTTTTAAAATTTTTTGCCCAAACATTTTAATAGGAAGGTTTCACATTGACTAAATCTGCCATTTTGGCTTGTCTTGAGAAAAATCAGGAGATAACGGGAACAATGCTGGCTAGCTTGGGGGCAAAACTGCCCCCCCCCCCCCGGTTCACAGTCCTACGTCTGGAGCTCTTCTTTCAAGCACCCCTACTCTTGCCTGATAATGCACTTGTGCAGTT